>NW_024962262.1:36961187-37154172 GCF_019238085.1 Lagopus leucura
AAGAAAAGAAAAGAAAAGAAAAGAAAAGAAAAGAAAAGAAAAGAAAAAATTCTTCACTCTGAGAACTACAACAGGGTCATAAAGTATGAATACCTTTTCGCTCCTCACTGAATAAAGGGGCTCTTAATAGGTCTGTCAAAATGATATTTGCATTGCCAGGATAAACTTCTTAGTATTAACAGGAATAAGGTCAAAACTACCTTCTGAATGAACAATGTCTGTATCTAGGGGAAGTCCAGGCCATTCAGAAAGAATTCACTTTCAGATACTAAACTGCTTCACCAGAAAAAATGTTTGAAGAGAGCACTTGAAGACATAGAAGATGTAAAAAGATGGAGCCCCCGCAAAACTGATGAGCCAGCTGAATGCAGATAGGCACTGATATCTTGATTCCTTCAGAATGTCTTGCTACCATTTCTTTCCATTATGGATAAGATATGGGTGCTGATCTGAATGTAATGTCTCCTGTTTTGGTATGCTGGGCCATGACATCAGAGGTGGATGTTGGTGGTATGGCAGTACAGGATGAACCTTCCCACCAATATTTTTTTGCTGTGTGACAGAGGGCAGCAGAGGGGCAGTCTGACAAAAGGGCGTCTGACACGAAGTGCGTATGAAGGAAAAATGTGTCACTGAATTCCTCCATGAAGAAACAATGGCACCCACTGACATTCATTAATACTTGCTGAACGTTTATGGGGAACAAACAAAGGATGTGAGCACAATGAGGCGGATGGTGCCAGCAGTGGCAACAGCAACATGAAAGAGAAGCTTTGTAGATTCTTACATGAGTGGTATAGGGGTTCTTGTTCATCACTGGTGAAAATGCATAGCTAATGGTGGTGACTATGCTGAAAATAGGCATCCTGTAGTTAAAAATTTGCTCTACTAAATAGTATTATTGTGCTCTTTGTATCTGTTGTGGTTTCTATAGAAATAAATAGCAAGCATTTCCAGAAAATGCTGCTAGAGGAATTCTAGAAAATTCTAATTTCTACACATTTAAGAAAATTGGAAAGTTTATGCAATGGATATTAAACACGAATTAATACAAGAAGTGTTATTTAAAGTACAAAATGTGCTTGTAAATGCAGAACACTTTAAATAAATTTTCAGTTCACTGGGTAAATCTGGTCAAATTATAAAGCTGAACGTACAGATGAAAAAAGATGGAATACAGTGAAAGTAATAACAGCCATGTAGGAAGAAGAGAGCACTGAGGAATTATTTGACTGGAATGACAACATATAACACAAAAGCAAGGAGGCATTACATGACATAATTATGTGGCAAACTAAATAGAAATCTTTGTTTACTTGTTGGACACTGGAAGTTCCCAAGCCACATATCCCTCTAGGGAGTGACTATCATTCAAGTATGAAATATCACTGATGAATGAAACATTACTAACTGTGTGCTTTCTCTGTTCTTATGCTATTTCATAAACATATTTTATTGACCACTGTCAGAGACTGTGAACCAGGAGGACCTTCCTTTTTGATCCAGTACAGATCTGTAAAGACCTGTAGGTTTCTGAGCCTACAAGTTCTTCTTCATAATAAATGCCTAACCACAATACTGGCATTTTGGCTTTTTTTTTTTTTTCCTCATTACTAGAAATATAGCTAGTGAAAATTTATCTGCACACCATTTCATTGCTGACAGCAGGAAAATAATCTTGTAGAATTAAGAAATGCCTGGTGAAAAAAACAGTACTTAACAAAAGAAAGCTCATTAGAGGTGGATTGTGGCACTACCAGAGCTCTTAGAACTTCAGGTTTTTGGTTTTTTTTAAAAGAAGCAACTTCTTCTAAAGTATGCATACACATCTTCAGACTTTGAGAGTACGTTCAACACTTTGATAAAACTGTCCTGATTTTAAATGGGATCTGTTCTTCAGCAACCTGCAAGAATCAGGACACTCTGAAAAACTCTGTATACTTAACAAGTTTACTATGTGTAGGCGTGTGTGTACACCTGCATTCACATATGCATATATTTGGAGGGTATCTGCAAGAGCAGAAATTAAGAAAAACTATGATTCTAAAAACGTTTGTCCATATGTGTGTGTTCACGAATAAATTCGAAGTCATAAAAGGTGTATGTATGTATATACATTCGAGAGCAAAAATATATATTATGTTTGTATTGTTTGGCAGGAAAACATCCAAAATATAGATTTAGGATGTGATAATTAGATGACTAGAACAGAAAAATATATATCCGAATACACTCAGAATGTCTTCATACCCTTTACTCTTTTCAAATAACATAAAAATAACTGGAAAAGAGAAGATCTTTTCCTGACATTTTGATTCGTGCTTTCTTTGCCCCAAACATAACTGTTTATACTATTAACTAATGACATCTTCCCAGCATTCACATATTATTTTTAGTGCAGGAAAGAATGTAGCACATTGCAAGCATTCTAATTACCGCAAGGCACTGGTAGTATAAACCCCCTCAAAAATCTAATTCAGTCTTTTTTGAATGATTAAAAAGATAGATATTAAAATACCTTACTTCATTTTTTTTTCTTCTCTTTTTCAAAAATGTGTGAAATATTTTAAACGAGACTGAAATACACAATTCCTTCCAGAAGGATGTGGTCAGTGCAAATGACAATTGGGCTCTCCATTCTTTGTTGGGAACTGGATTGGATCTTTTCTCCAAGCTCCTTGTGCAAGTCTGCTCTTCCATCCTATTTTTTAACCTAATGTCTGGAATCCTCTGATCTATAAGTCAAAAAGTAATTGCTATGGGCTTGCATGTTCCTACATTTCTCTACTCAGCTCAGCTGACCATGATATTGTGAGGACAGTCCTAAAAACTGGTAGTGGTAATGATGACACAGCACATAACATAAAATAAATAAATCAGTGAGCAAATAGCTGGCAATGTAACCCAGAAATCTTAGCTACTACATGATCATTTGGTGAAAGTTTTATTGATATATCCTACCTACAGGAATACATCATCACTGCAGTATGATGGCCAATACACAGTAAGTATTACCATGGATATGTCACATTTTTCTAGATTTTATGTTCTCTTGTGGATAGGAAGCTCCATTTTTCAGCTGCCAACAGATTAGATTTCGACACGAAGTGATACTGAGTAGAGAAGATGATCGTTATCTACATTGTGCTGCAGTTTACCTTAGCTTAATATAATTTGATTCTGTTGAAGCTCCTGCCAAATTCACTTGCACCAGTAAGTCAGCTTTAGGATTTTGCAGTGGTAGTTCATTTGTAGCTAGTTCTTAAAAGAAAAAAATATAGTATTTTTTTATGTCCGTGCACATACACACTCACAACATAAAGATTTGAGACAACAGTATCGTACAGAGCAAGAGCATGTGTTATTCCTTTTCAAAGTCACTATAAACAGGACGAGGTACCTTTCTCCTGCTGCTCCTCTTCATGCTCAGCCCAAATTGCCAAGTTCCTATGAGCTTAGGGGGTGCCAGGAAAGCCCCCCAAAAGTGCATTCACTCCACCTCATTAAGCATGGATAAAAAGTGACTGCTGAAACTTTCAAAAAGCTTTTACAGCTTCAGTAAATGAAGCAGAAAAGTCTATTCCCCCCAAACTGAAACAAAAAATATTCTTCTCATCATTTAAATTACAATAAATGTTCATTTTGAGAGAGATTTTTAAATGAGATGAAGAAAAAGAGGAAGAGGACAAAGGATGGTCCAGAACAACAGTTTTCTGGAAGCGCTGTTTTATCTGTGTGAGATTTCATCCCGTATACACCATGAAAATCTGCTGTCACTTGCTTCTTGAATGACTTTAATCTAAGCCAATGATATCTTTCAAAGATGTGGTAAAGAAATAAGAGCTGACAGTTGGAAATCTTTTTCAAGAAGCTTTTTGTGTATCTATTGATATCACTATTCAAAGATTAAAAAATGACAGCCAGCATTAACAGTTTTGGTTCCTAGAAAAGCTCTGCCAAGATTTTAAAATTACTTGCAGCTACTCCTTCAGAGTCTCCTTTGCCTAGTTTCCACTGAAGCCTTCATTTTCTACAAAATATTCTCTAAGACCATCTACATATTTTTATGCTTCCAGAATTACTTGATGCACACCAGGAACTCACCTAGATACACAATGAATAAATGAACGCACTGTATTTTTCCCTTCTGTCATTCTGGATATGACTATCCAGACCCAAAGTCCTAAGGCAAACACTTAATTAAATACAACTTCTTTTTTTTTTTTTTTTTTTAAGTCAACATTGTTAAAGCTGCCAACTGTTTAACACTTCGCTGCTGTTTCTGGTTTTGGAGTAATGCAGATTCTTACACTTTAACAAATAATGGTTTGTTTTGTAGATACAGTTTGTTTTGTAGAACAATTGCCTTGTTCTGAAAGCTGAATTGTTTATGCTTTGGTTTTCAAGATAAGGAAAAAGGGAGAATCAAGAACTCCCAAATCAGAATGCTCTTAAAATAGCTTGCTTTCAAAGGAATAATTCCCTTTAAAAAAAAAAAAATTACTTTGCTTTTAATAAGCCATGTATTATAGTGTGGCTAGCAGTTAACTGAATAATGCCTAGCTGCCCTTTGAATATTCTGTGGGAAAGCAGAGTTCTACATATGGAAAAACCAAACTGTAGAGGCTTGATTTGTTTATGTGCTTTCTTCTTAATAGAGATGAAAATCATTGCTTTCTAGACTTCTCTTACAGCATGCAACTATATTTTTACAATTCCCAAATCCACATTAAGGAAAGCTTTTAACTTCTGCATTGTTTCAATTATCTTTTACATTGCACAGTTTTGACTTCCTTTTTGTTCTGGAACCAGGCTTAGGAGGAATTTCTCAGCTTCACTTATCGTACTGGTCCACATAGGCTTCAGTTTGGCTGACAGTCAGATTGTGATTTATCTTCTCTTTATGACCAATTCTCTTGAATAAATCACTTCGTTAGCCCTTACCTCTGTAAAGTTTTCATAGACTTTTAGTTATGAATATTTTTGGATGAAAACATAAGCAAAGATCAAAGCAAAATTTATTAAAAGTTCAGAGTGAAAAGTTAAAGGAAAATAAGTATAGTGCTGAGTTCAGGTTGCCTTCTTTATTTGTTCCACAATCATATGAAATGCCAGCAGCAGGAGTGTCTAGCAGATGCTATAAAAATAGCATGTATTTTCACTAGCTGGAAAATCAGTGTGCTGTTTCAGTTGTTAGAACTGCTTTACATAGAGATGATGAGTATCTGGAGGGCAAAAGCATATGGAAACCAAGTTCCGTATTTCAGTACCTAGGAACAGTTAAAAAAAAAAATCAAATGAAAACTGGAAAGGCTTAAATAGACAGATTAGCTGCCTCAGCGAACATAATGTGTGTATACTCAGGAGGACAGCAGCAGAACCCTTGCCTTTTTTCCCATTCATCTGACTTAAAGAGAAGAACAAAAATAACCCAAGCCTGAAAATGAAGTAAAATCTCAAGCCTTTCTTAGCACTGAAAGTAGAAATATGCTACATGCAGAAGAGAAAATAAAAACAACACAAACGAAAGATGAAGTTGCAGAACAGACTTCTGTGTTTAGCCCTGAGAAAGATGAGCGTCCTGCTCTTTTTTTCCTCTTCTTGCCAGTGTGAATTCCATATTTTGTGTGAAAGCTTTCTTGAACATCACAGACTTAAAGAATAAGCATATGCTTTGGACACTGAAAGACTAATAATTGATTGATAGTAGGAAGTTTGGTTCAAAGAAGAGTAGGGATCATTCCCAGAGCAACAATCAAATTCAGAAAGGAGAGAAACATAAAACATTTCCAAAAGACTGGTACTACACTTCTGAATTAATGGAGGCTCTCCTAATAAATAAATATCTGCTTTGAATATGAAATGGGAGGATGGTTAAATTTCTTTGACAATGAATGGGGAGAAGTGAATACAGGCAGAAGGGAATATATGATCTAATGTAAACAAAAGACTGCTCTTATTGCAACTAGATATGAAAGAAAAAGAAACAGGTGAAAAAGTAGGAACCACTAACACTATTTAGCAACAGTACTAAATATAGCATCATCAAGAAAACTTAAGCACAGCAGGTAATAAAATTAAAAAAAAAATAATCCCAGAATCTTGGTATTGCAACCAGTGATTGGTTGTAGCAACATAATCACTCAAATGATTGCAGGGCGTATAAGGTGGATATCCTCAAAATCACTGATAGTGCAATAAGAGCTTTATTCTCTGAAGAAGCAGCTATTTCCATGTTTATCTTCAAAGACCAAACATAACCACAAAAACTTAGTGGGATACATTGAAATCCATGAGTGTCACATCACGGACATACTTTCACGACAAATGGTCAATGTCTTTTTTCACACAGACCAGCTTGTACTTTCTTCTGAGGATGCCTTTGGCTTTTCAAATGAATAGAGTCTACATTTCCTTCCAAGATACGCTGTTACTTCTTTCTCAGAAATAACTGCACCTCTTAAAGTACACAAAGTACTCTTAGGAGACTTATTTCACATGGATTAACAGCATGTAGTTAATTTATATAAGTTAGATATGAAAAGCACAGACACTGGAAATATTTTTAACTTCATCAAAATAGTAATTGTATAATCAACAACTGATTGCATATGAACTTAAGACTGCAGGTACAAATTGTGCTTCTCTTCTCCAGTTTATAGGGAAATGAATACTGAAAGCTATAGCAGAAGCAGAAGGGAGTATCTATCCATAGGAAATCTAAGCCGGAATTGTCATGCATGTGAATTTACCTCATAAAAATCTCTGATTCAAATTTTTTTTTTAATTAATTCTACGTTAGATACAAATGCAGAAGGACTCAGCATTCAGAGACTAACTTACTGTCTCAACTGACATTGACCAAAATTTTGATTAAGCACTGTTGCAGGAAAGGTGAGCAGTATCCAACTCATGTTCAGAATATTGGTTCCAGAAATTAGTATTATGCTCAGGAAACACTACGTACTCCCTTTACAAAGTAGGAGGCCAAAATTTTCATTATAAATTGGGGATTTTTTTAACCTTAGTACCAAATAGAGTAGGGAAGAAGCACAAACAACTGTTCATTGAAAAACAAGCATACAAACAAACAAACAAACAAACAAAAATCAGCGCTGATTGCTGTTTATCTACTAACAAGACTAGACAAAAAAGGAAAATAAAAGGTACATTTTAAGACCTAATGAACACCCAAAACAAAATTAGTTTCTTTTTCCCCTTCATAATTTTCAAAGACCTCTCAACCTTGCTCTGCCATAGTTCTTGACAATTGGGTTGCAGTAGATCCCAGCACCAGTACCTCCCCGCTCCTCCATCACTGCTGAAAGGAACATGTACTATGGAGTTAGATTCCAAAACAGAATGAATACTTGATGGCACCCAGCTCCCAGTTAATGTTATTCTACTACAATTATTCCTTCTTATCAAACAGGGCACCTAACAGTTACCTCCTTAGCTTTAACTATGCATGTTCTGTCAAGACTACTGATTTTCTTAAGCTGTTTTTGGAAGACTTACAAGCGTAAAATCCTAAAACACTGATATCAGATTGAATTGTTCAGACACTGACTGTGATAAAAAAACAACAGAACAAGAATCTACCACAAAAGACAAATCAAGGAAAAAAGCCATCTTTATCTCCAATTTTCATGAATGTTTTTGTTTTCAGCATCAAAGAGTTAACATTGAGTTTAAATAAAAGAAAATAAACACGGCAAACATCTGCTTTTTCTAGAAGCACAAAGGCAAAATAGTGTGTATTTTTAAAGATCATTAAATTGTATACTCTATAAATAGATAAGTATACACACACCTCTTGCATATGCTGCTTTGATATGGATTCAGGGGGGAAATAATCTCGTTTGTATTTCATTGTGTGGAACTGAAGGAGAGGGAAAGGAACATGTACATCTGGCAAGTAACTTGATTGGAGAGAATGAAAATTTCATTAAATTGGAAGAAAAATGTTCTCACTTCATACTCTTGTTGATTTGTCCAAGAATTTCTGTTGCTAGGTAGTAACACATGTACTGAGAAAATATTTTTAGTAACGAATCCCATCTGTATTCATGTTTAAGGTGTGCAGAGAGCCAAGGAAGTTAGGCCACTGCTTATATTAGGAAAAGCTTGAGAGACTTGCTCTTCCCTTATGGAAATACATCACAGATAAATGGTTCCTCAGTGTGCTACTTGCAAATTTCTTCTGAAATCCCATTCAGATTATGGAAAATTATGGAAGTATAAAAATGATTGCACTAGATTGGATCAAAGGTCCATCTCACCAGTGTCCAGCCTCTGGCAAGGACAAGCAAAAAATGTCTAGGAAATGAGTATAAGAACAGATCAAATAAAAAGCTATCATACTTCCTGCACTGTCTCCCAGCTTTGATAACCTCTGGGGCTTAAAATTATGCCAAAACAATCAGCCCTTATAGGATTTGATTCTATTAATTTGTCTCAAAGTCAAAACAAAGTACTTTGGCTTTTTTCTTCCCAGTTTGAGTGCCCACTCATTTTCCTGTAGTGAAAGAAGTAAAATAGTGTTCCCCTATTCAAATTCTTACACCTACTGTGATTCATGTAACTTTGTCTTAGACTCCACCCCTGCCATCTCCTTTTCAAGCTGAAAATCATTTTCATTATCCTTTTATGTTTCTTTTCTCAGTTCAGTGCATCTCTTTTTAAAAAAAGATAATTCATTTGAATGCAGTATTCAACACACAGACATATGATAGATACATATGGTAAAACAGGAAATTTTCACCTGTGTTTAACAATCATCTCTAATTATTTTTAACAGATTGCCTTCTTTTTCAGTAAGCAATGAAGAGACATGATAGAGAATCTCTAAAATGAATGAAAAAAATATCTTAACTGATGATATCTTATTCAAAGCCTATTTTTAGATATCTTTTTAGTATTCTTCTCTATGTGCATTTATCTAGATTTCAACTGAAATTTTATTTTTCAGACAAAATAAGAATACTTCCATAGTAAGTTTTAAATTTGGATGCCTTTGCTTATTTTTCATCAGCAGAAAACTTGATCACTTCACTATTCACCCCACTTTCTAGATAACTTATAAACAGTGAACAGCAAAGGTCTTACTCAAGACTAGCATGAAACTCTGCTTCCTTTCCTCCACTATAAAAAACAAGCATTTAACACTGTTTTGTTTCTTATCTTTTAGCCCACAAGAAAATATTTCTAAAATTGTGTACCATTAGATGGGATCCACTTTATGGTGTGGTGGCAGTGCCACGTATATGAGTACATCAGCAGCTACAAACAGTGCTGCTGATGAGCAATGGTTCATTAACTTGGTCAGCTGAAGGATTATCTCACAGTTGGCTTCGAATTTTTTTGTATGCACCCTACAAACAAAGAATAGCTCTCTAAAAATTGCTCACCACATTTATTTACTTCTTGTCAGTGGACCACTTCTCTTACAAAAAAAGGCTACGGGAGCTGGGCTTGTTCAGCCTGGAGAAGAGAAGAGTCTGGGGAGATCTCACTGCAGTGTTCAGGTACTTAAAGGAAGCTTATTAACAAGAGGGAATCAACATTTTACATGGGCAGATAGCGACAGGACAAGGGGGAAGTGGTTTTAAACTTAAATAAGGGAGATTTAGATTAGATGTTTGGGAGAATTTTTTTGTTCAAAGGGTAGTAATGTGCCAGAGCATGTTACCCAGATCTAGTTCATCATATAAATACCAAAAAAGCAATTAGGTAACGATGATCAAAAATGCTTTTAAATTCAGAGAAACAATCCACTATATTGAATTTCAGTTAAAGAAAACAATAACGAAGTCATAAGGTTGTTAAAAAGAATTTAAAAGGAACAATGACAGAATCTTGGAGGGGGAAGCGTATAAATATTCTGTTATAGAAGCACTGAATACATCAGTGACCTACTGACGAAATTCTAAGAAGTTCAAAATGTCAGCATTGTCAGTTGGAGTGGAAAAAAGGACTTTGGGTATATTTGAGAATGTGTTTTAAAAAGGGAAGCTATATGCTAAACTAAGAATACAGAGAAGAACGTGAACTTTCGCAGGCTTCTTTTAAAACATTTACATGATGGATTGTGAAAGGTTTTGTAGGACTATTTTCTAAAGAAATAAAATATAATAAGGAAACTTATAAATCATTTAGAAAGCAGTAAGATCTGCAAAGACTTTAAAAGAGAATCAGAATATTATTCAAGGAACTTTAGAAAAATAAGGTAAAAGAAGAAAGCAAAATGAACTGTATCCACCACAGAAAAAGTCAAAGAAGACCCTAACCCATATGGAAGATCAATTTCCAATAGCAATGTCAGGTGAAACACTTTCAAAAGATAACTGACACAAAGCCAACTTATTACTCTTTAAGACCTGATAATGCTCACTGAAGACTTCCAAGGGATCTCATGGATATAACAATGGTGACATACTAACAGTGGTGAATAATCTATGACATAAATAAAATCAATAGTGAGATAAAGGGAAGAGTCACTTATGACACTAACTTTAAGAAAAGAATTTTGGGAGGCTGCATGGGAAACTAAAAAAACAGTGAGTCAGACTGCTTATCTAGGCAGAGTGACAGAAATTTAGGAACTATAGAATTACTAAGTATGTGGAAAATATAATAGGACAAGTTAATGGGGCTATTGTGGTGGAAAATCATGCTTCACAATCATTTAAGATTTCTCTGAAGTAGTCAGATGACATCAACTCACGCAATGTAGTTGAACTGCTAAAAAGAGAAGCCCAACAAAATGCTTTCAAAGAAATCCTTCCAGCTTCTTAAATTTTTACCAACAATTTCAGAAGAGAGGATGGAAGATGGAAACAAAAGAGGAGTAAACTAAGATTTTAGCTGATAGATTTCTTTTGCATAATTGATGTGCTGAACACTGCAGAGGGCAGAACTGGAAAAAAAGCAGAATCAATCTTACACTTGGAAGCTAGTGCATGTGGTAGGGTCTGTCTGGAGAGACATAAACAATCAAGTTTAATATACATACAGCTGCTGAATATGAGCTATGGTACAACCTCTTTTCACTTGATTTGAGTTATCATGGCAGACGTAGCCAAGAGGATGACACATGGCAAAGGATGGTGAGATAATGTGAACAAAGCACAGAGCTGTAATGAAGTAAACAATAATTCTGCTCTTAAGCCATCTGAATGACATCTTGGAAGAACAGATTCCACTCCTATGTGTGCCTGTAAAGCTAAGTAAATCACTAAAATAAACCTCTTACAAGTTTTATATTTGGTCTAGATAGCACAGTGTTTATATGTCACTTTACATTTTGGAGTATTTGCAAGTATTAGCTAGTTAGTCCTTGCTCAATAATCTGAAAATAATATCATTTTTGTTACCAAGATCATGTTAAGGAATGAAGATATAATTAATAACTAAACACCTCAAAAGTGATTATCAGCTATATACCATTTCTGGCCTATATATATTCTCCCATCTTCCTTGAAAATCCTTCAGCGCATCATTATGTGAAAACGCCTTGGGCGTCAAGTTCTACAGTCATTAAAGTCAGTGAAAAAAGCGTGAACGTGAGGATGAAAATTCTTTTGAAAGTGCTACAATTTTACCGACTTTAACAAATCAATGTAGTTTTACATTAAGAGCTTGAATGATTTGATTAATTCCTTCAAACACTACTCAGCTTTGAATTATAGATGTCAAAAAAATTCCTGTGCAGTGATACAAATCTCTTTCTTTATAGAAAGTGTCTTGATTAAAATGTAACAATTACCTCCCAGTCTTCCTTCCCTTTATAGTTCATTTTTAATGGAGAATTCAAAATATCATTGAATTAAACTTCTTCTGCTTTATTTTCTGAGATAAGACAACCAATATTTCAGTATAATAGTGCACAGCTACTATCAGCACTGAGCCTGTGATACCATCGCAGGTTTACCCCATGGGAAACATTCGCTGTTCTAGACACTTAATCAGTTGTGCAATCACTTCCAGCGATTAAGCCCCAATCTCTTATTTCTTTTTATTTAAAGCATTTTTTAATCATGCAATACTTTGTATAATATGAATTTAGCTAAAACACCAGGAGAGAATACATTGAGTAGCATTGAGCAATAGTCTTTGAAGAGAGGCTATACTATTTAAAACAATATTTCCACAAATACAAGTGAACAATTGTCGGCCACCTTAGACATCTTCATATAACATATATATAATACGTATGCCATTATGCCAGAGACAAACTGGTATGTCCAATGGCCATGTGGTTCTTCTGTAAATGCTGGCTTGGTCATGGAAACAGATTACAATGCAGGCTGGAGAGCTGGGCAGGTAGGAACTTCATGAGGTTCAACAAGAGAAAATGCTGAGAAGTGATACACACACAGATTAGAAGCTGACCACCTCCGCAGAGAAATGAACTATGTAGAATAGGATCTATATGTTCTGATGGACAAGAGATTGTCCACGAGTCAGCAATGTGCCCTGTGGTCAAGAACACCAATGGTATCTGGGGGTGCATTAAAAAGAGCATGGCCAGCATCTGGTCAAGGGAGGGGGTCTTCCCCTTCCACTCTGACCTGGTGAGGTCACATGTGGAATACTGTGCTCAGTTTTGATCTCTTCAGTTCAAGAAAGACAGGGAACTTCTGGAGAGAGTCCAGCGGAGGGCCACAAAGATCATTTCCTTAGTGGAAAGGCTGAGAGGCCTGGGGCTGTTCAGACTGGAGAAGACTGAAGGAGAATCTTAGCAATGCTTATAAATATTTAAACTGTGGGAGTCATGTGGACTTTTTGCAGTGCCCAGTGATAGAACAAGGGGCAATGAGCATGTAGTGCTATAATGTGATGGAAGACACAGCTATAGTAGCAGAGTAGCACAGTCCCAGGCTACAGCAAATGAGAACAAGCCTGAACGGAGCATCTGTGGACAGAGAAACAAAGGAAGAAAAACTGCCTACCTTTGGAAGGCCTCAGCTAGGAAGGAATCTCCAGTGAGATACTCTTACCTCTACTACCAACCCATACATTAGGTCTGGAATCCTGGCCCTATTCCTTCCAGTCACTCAGATGCATTGCATGCACCTGTGCTCCCCTGGGTTGGCTCTGCCTTCACACCAGGTGCTCAATCACTGTTTCAGGCCATAACAGCATTTCCACTACAGAGCACAAAATGGAACACAGGAAGTTCCATCTGAACAAGAGGAAGAACTTCTTTTCTGTGAGGGTGACAGAGCACTGGAACATGCTGTCCAGATTGATTGTGAAGTCTCCTTCTCTGGAAATATTAAAAATCCACCTAGGCACTTTCCTAGGGAACCTGCTTTAGAAGGAGGTTTGGACGGGATGATCTTCAGTGGTTCCTTCCAAGCCCTGAGATTCTGTAAATGTAATGCCTGGTCTGCTCAATAGGTGTTCTTTTTTACTCTGATTCAGTGCCCAGCTCATAAAGTTGCTCTGTGGCCAGTCTCAAAAGTATGAAGTTTGGGGACTTCTTTTTAAAAAGTCTTTTAATTGAGTGTGCTCTACTTATACTCTGTGGTTATTACAGAGACAGGGTTCTTACCAGGCTAACAAGATTTTAGGCTGTCACAGTGGTGAGAACAGCAAGTGGTGGTCTCTCATCATTTTTGTTTTTTGTTCCCTAGTTTCAGAGGGGTGCATTTAAAACACAAAGTCATGCATCTAAATACACAAAGCTGAAGATTTTTAAAGATTCACACAAAAACCACAGGATTTCAAATGTCAAGCTCCTCACTTCAGAAAACTGATCCGTGCTCCTAATTCATGCAGACTATGAAAAATATACCAGAAGATTTTTGGTATGATATGACATGGCTTATCATATCTGAATAATTTTCACTTCCTATGATTTTACTTCTTGAGACTGATAAGGAGAAAAAACAAGTAAACTTCTTTTGCTTTACTCAGTTTTCATACTCTAGACTGGCCATCCCAGAATCATCTGTACTACGTCTCTTTTCACATATGTGAGCTGATTAACTGATATCTAACATTTATATTTCTTTGCACACCCTTTTAATTCACTTCATTTGCAATATATGCTGATATTTAATACTGCAGAAACAACAGGAAGAAATATTTTTAGATCAAATTCTATAAAGAAGGCCTTAAAGTGACTATATAATATTTTTTCTTTTAGTGCCCTGAATAATAGAATATTAGGAAGAAGAGTAATTTGAAACAAGCCATGTATTCAGTGAGCATACATGAAACAGACTGTCACTAAGTTAGCATTTAAAATTCTTAAATGAGAAGTTTGTAGAAAATGAACAAAACTAGTATAAACATAATAAATCAATAAATGCATTCTTTCAGTTTTAAAACTAAAAGCAAAATAACATGGATGGAAAGCCAAGGGCACATTAGCTTCACTGTAACAGTTCAGAGGAAGTTGTCTGGGAGATAATTTTTCAAAAAGTGAAAAAACGTGATTCCACATGAATTGCTGATGCACCTGAAAGATGCACAGAAGAAACAGAAGCTAGGTGAAAGAAGGCTATAATTCAAATATTACAAAAACAGCTCCAACACATTAAATTCTCAATTTGCTGTTCCATACATCAAATAGGCAAATGCAGATGATTTGGCTCCTCTTTGCATACGTAAATTCACTCCAGTGAATTTACATAAATCATACAGACACCTTCTTTTTTGGTGGTTTGTTCAGTAGGTCGGAATGGCTGACATGAACTTTCTAGTCATATTTGTTTTATGGTTTTCATTCTGGGATTGAAGCCTGAGACAGTGATTTCTAGGTAATCCTAATCCCCAAATATGGACACTCAAGTAAACACATTGACTTTGCCAAGAGCCTTTAGGAGTCATCTGACACATTCAGTCTGGTCCTCTTTTTCCCATTTTCTGTCTGTTGACTTTTGCTAGTGCTCTCCTCTGCAGTGGTTTTACAGTTTGCTCACATATTAGCATGCAAGCCTTGCTCCAAATCAAAAATTTTACTTTGTTTTATTTACAAAAGCCTACGAGAACTATCTTCTGCAAAATTTTACCTTCTAAAGAAATGAGTCCATGGTGTGCTGATGCTTCATATCCTACTCACAGCTGATTTGTTCAAAGGAGGAACACTATCTTTACACATTTTTCTCTTGCTGCAGTACAAACGAAGTACAACAGTCACATGGTAAAGCCTTCATGAACATGGAAATAGGCCAGACAATATTTTATCTTTCAGTATGTAGTTTATAAGCAAAAATATTATCCTCCTGTGATTTTTACATAATTTTAATTACATGTCAATCTAAATAGACTTTCATTGAATATTTGAACAATTTCTAAATCTTTTTTATAATCACTGAATTTTTACCCTATACTGCATGGTACTAAACTATCTAATAGGATAGGGCTGCTCTTTCCAACATTTTCTGTTTCCTTCACACTCGGTGAAAATGTTTCACATCTTTTACCATAGGAGCACCAGAAGAGGAATGTTTTATTGAAAATATCTTCAAGCAGAGCAAAAACATGTTCTTACTTGTTTAAGTTTCTTCAGATCTTCATCAAGCTCCAAGTTGTCCAGAATAACAGCAACAAACAAGCTGAGTAGAATCTACAAAACAAATGCAAACTATTTTTTAATTGCCTTGCATTTCTAGTAATAGAAGTACTATCAAGTATAACAGAAAAATGACGATACTATTGTAAAATGTACTGCCTATCACATCTGTTGAACTAATATTTCATGCTGATATTTGCCTGCTAGCTATTTTGTAAGAAGATTTTTATTTCTTTTTTTCTGGCTTACTATACAATTAGTATATGAACATTAAAAAATGGAATTCTAGGTTTTATAACCAAGATTTTATATATGTTTAACATAATACTAATCAAAATACATTTTGTATACAACTAAATTAAAATCATCAGAAAAAAACTGACAATAATTTACTTTATGCTTAATGCTCAATGCTTAGAATAGATATAAGCAAAGTAGCTAACTCCATTTGAGTGCTTTACCACAACATAGCAAACTCATGCACCTTCTTTTACTTTCCATTAAACTTTGTGTAGATATGTCTTTGGGAGTAAGAATCACAGAAGAAAATGTGTATATCACATGATAATTTTCTTGTATAGATATGCTGACTAGAAGAATGTGAATTTTTTTTTAATATAGCTGTGAAGGAGACAGAACAGGCAGAGAAAGGATGTAGGTGAAGAAGAATACTACCATTCAGCATCTCTCCTTAGATGACTTAAGTCTTAAAGTAGTAAATACATATATATGAAGCTTCACAACTATTGCCAAGGTTTAAGACTCTGTGGATTAAGGCAAACATTCACTATCGTATTGAGATTCTATAGGCAAGCATCAATTTCCTAGAGATATCAGCAACAATTTCAACTCTTTTACAGGATTTACAGGCCTAAAATATTTCTGTGGTCTTGGACTACTAACTGACAACCAGAGCAGAGCACTGTATCTGCCCATCACTGTTAAAGTTTCAAGAATCCTTCAACAATACTGGAAAGAAAGGATCCTTCTCACAAACTTACAAAATGCCAGTCTTCAGAAAAAGGAATTATCTTTTAATAGAGAACTGTCTTTAGCAATACTTAGAATTTCATGTGGTTGTTATAAAAACCATATTAAATATTTCACATAGCTAAACAGCACTTCAGACTGTTTTCTATTATCTGATTGTTACAAACTGTAAAAGTTAAGATGGTGTTCAAAATGCAAAACAGGGCAAAATACTTAGAAAATACATAATCCCTGGTACAAAGTAATTTGCTCCCTAGTTGTTGATTTTGCTATCATTTTGTCAGGATTTTATAGTATGGTGTTTTTCTTTCCTTAGCTACTTTATACAGCCTATGACACTCTAGTACCTGCAGCTCAGAACATACTAGTTAAGGAGGTACTGTTCCATACAAAACAGAAATACAGTGCTCATTAAATACATTACCACTTTCAGCCTTGCTGCTTCATGCACAGAATCATATAAAGGCATCAAGACTTTCATTAACTCCCTTTTCAACTTTCTTCAACAAGAATTAACGACCATGTACCAGAAAAGAAAAGTTAAATGCAAACTTATTATTTGTTTAACTTTCTCCATTGTCATCTCAATTAATAATAGTCTTCACTCCCAAAGGAGGTTTTGTTTTTTGAGCTTCAATTTTTCTTTGCTTTCTAATGTGAAACCTATTCATTTCACTCCAAAACTCTACAGTTAGCTTTGCCAAATGCCTGCAATTATCACTTCTCAATTCTAAACCTCCCCCTTCTTCTGGCTGTTGAAAGTCATTTCTCTGTTTGACTCCAGTTGTTTTGATTTTTTTTTTCCACTTACAGCTGTTTATTCTTAAGTGTCTTCTGGTTTCAGGAGCAGCCCAATTGTTTCCATGCTCCCTTACCAATTACAAGTTTCTTTCTCTCTTTAAGCTTCTTTTCTCTTCAGACAATTCTGTCCTTGGAAGCTTTTTCTTTCAAGGTCTGAGGAAAAACTTAGAACTGAAGCTAACAACTTCATAAGGCCAGCTAGTTTTGCAGAGCTCTCTTAGAAGAGCTCCTTCATCCATATAGAATTTGTGTAAGTTCGGAAGAAATGCATAGATTTAGGGAGCAAAGTAAGGGCTACATAATTAAAATGCAAATGCCCTGGAAAAGGACTGAGGACAGTATACAGACAGGTAATTTAGAAACCAGCAAAATAAGTAGCTTCAGTAAGCAGACGTAGGAGTCCCACATAACTCTTTCTGAAAGCATGAAGCAGAATACCAAAAATATTTTACAACTAACTTACTTTTCAATTAAGTTGTGACTTTTTAGCAGTGAGGCCAGCTGGCACTACTTTATGGATTTGCTCAATGTTCATCAAAGAGGAAAAAAAATCAATTCAATTTTAGGTTGGTAAAAAACACAATAAGATTCTCAAATCAATAACCAATTCATGACCATAATCCACTTCTCTTTTGCTTTTTATTCCCTCTTCCAAAGGAGTTTTAAAGATCTCTCTAGCGTAAACTTGCTTTTCCAGACCCAAGGACTTAACAGTAGAAGTTCCATATTACTGATGGCAATGTACTTTTGCTCATCTTATATTTTAATATGCTTAAGCAGCTCCAGGAGAATCAAATGCCCTTTACTGTAATTTATGAGTGGTCAGGATTTCAATGATTGTGAAGAAATCTGCTGCACTCACAATCACAGACTGATCAGCCAATCAATTATAAATGAAGCAAGACAAATCATAAAGTAAAAAAAAAAAAAAAAAAGCAGTTGGAAAGTGATGGAGATTGTATAAACATAATTATCACCTTAAGAAGCAGGTAACAGTATAATAAATTGAATGAAGAAATGAAGATGTGTGTGTTAAAAACTGCAGTGAATGCAAAATACAAAAGTACAAAATAAAAGTAGTATTATTAAGTAATGAATTAAGGATGGATCAAATGGTTACTCCCCTTATTGTAGTATTTTCTCTGTATTCAAAATACATTACCACACCATTATTGATATAGGATTTCCAAAAGGCTGTTTTCTTTAACTTTTTCTCTATAGAAAAGTATCATCATCTCATTTGAAATCCATACAGGTAAAACATCTTTTTTAGATATAGTCTAAATTTCCATACACATCCAGGAACTGCTTTAGTAATTCTCATCCTTTTATTGCCTACTATACTATATTATATATTTTTGATGCATTGATTTTGCATCAGACAACAGAAAAGCACTCTCTTATTATTAAGAGTTTGCATCCCAAGGCTTAATAATTCTGACTCTAATTATTACTACAAGGAGAATGCAGTTGTAATTGAGAGGACCATTTCTATGTGAAATACAAACACTTGCTTCAGTCTGTAATCATCAGAACTGTGAAGGCACAAGACAGTCAACAATTATACTATTAGCCTACCAGTGTGATTTGGATCTTAGGAAGAACAACTCGCACCATAACAAAAGCTCCCCACTTACGCCACATGGCTGAAGGATGAATTCTGCCACATCAAAGAAATAAACCCAAAGCCCCTTACGCTGAACATGAGCATCACAATCAGTTCTAAGTAGAAGAAAAAAAAATAAATAATACAAGAGCAATGTAAGTAAGAAGAAAAAGAAAGAAAAACACAATGCATTTGCAAACTAAAACTTACCAGGGTAGCAAAAAGATGATACAGTATAAAATAAATTGCAACTACTGGTGCCCACATATGTCCTACAGCATTCAGTGTCTGATCCATGACATCTACCCATCCTTCCTGTGTGAGAATCTGAAACATTGACATGAACGCCTGCAAGAAAAGAAACACATATATATTATTTCACAAGCTGTATCAATGTAGTTTTATACACACATTACTCAAATTGACTTAAGAGAGCTGAAAACTAGCTTTGTTTTTGTTGTTGTTGTTGTTTTTTAATCTTAATAAATATTTGTATTTTAAGTTTTGTCAGGTGAAAGGTTATTTCAGAATAACAGCAGGAATAAATAACCTAACCTTTGATTGCACTTACATAGCTCAAGCTTCATTAGCCCATATGAAAAGTTTTTTGGTTTCCTCCTGGGATAAGACAATAGGAAAAATAACTTGATCATCACAGCTTATTGTTTACAATAGAACACTGAACTGTAATTTTTTTGGTTATGCATACATTTCAGTGTTACCTCTCTATAAATATGCTTATTTAATATATTGTAAAAGGAAATGAGACCAAATATTTATGTTATTTTAACAGCAGAAGCACTCTAGGCATCCCACTGATGAGAATAACCAACATAAAACAAGGTCCCAGTTCTTCCTTCTGTTTCAGTTATTCAGATTCTTCCTCTATGCATTTTGTCAACAGCGTTCATTGTGCAATGGTTTATGTAACATTTCCAAATCCCTTCAGACCTGGAAAGAATGTCAAAAACAGAAGGAATAAGGGAAATGTTTCAAACAATTGTCTTTGGTGACAGGAATGTCTGAATCCAGATGAGTCCTAGAATCCAGATGTCTGAAACTTCTGACACCCCATACTTATTGCCACAAATCAAAACACCAGCACTAAGCTGTGTAAAACAGAAGACAAGCTTCATCCTGTCCCATCTAGTGCCAGTTTTAATAACAAAAGTCAGCCAGTCAGTGTCCTGGTGACTGGAAAAAGAGAAATATAACTCCTATTTTCAAGAAAGGGAGGAAGGAAAACCTGGGAAATCGTAGACTGGTAAGCCTCACATCTGTGCCTGAGGAGATCAAGGAACAGATCAGATCCTTATGGAAGACATGCTAAGGCACACAAGGGCTGAGAATGTGATCTGTTACAGCCAGTATGTCTTCATCAGAGGCAGATCATGCCTCACAAGTCTCAGGGGAGACCTCATTGCATCCTTCAATTACTTAAAAGGAGCTTATGAACATGAGATAAATAAACATTTTACATGTTAGATAGTGATAGCACAAAGGGGGATGCTTTTAAAATATAAGAGGGGAGATTTAGATTAAATATCAGGTGGAAATTTTTCACTGACAGGGTAGTGAAGCATTGGCAAAGGTTGCCCAGAGAAGCTGTAGGAGCCCCAACTCTGGAGGCTGCCAAGGCCAGTTAGGATGAGGTCCTGGGCAACCAGATCTAGTGACTGATTTAGTGGCTGGCAACTAAATCACACAGCACAGTCACCTGTGCTGATGGGTTGAAACTAGAATATCTTTGAATCTTTTTCAACACAACCCATTCTATGATTCTAAGGTGATGACCTCATCAGTACACAGTACCAGTTCTCAGCCTTCTCTTATCAGGTGAAGATAAAGCTAAAGTAGGCAACTGCAGAGCAGCTCTGGAATTGTATAGCACCTCTGTAAGCAGTAATGGCCTTACCTAATGGGTGGGACTCTCTTTGCTGAAGTAAAACTTAGATGATTAATTACATTAAGTAATACAACGCACTTCTGGCTGGGTAAATACAGCTGGATAAATGGCCAATTGAACCAGTGCAGTATTCTTCATACTGAGTCACATAAGAATATATTTATTAAAAATATGTATTGTAAGTAAATCTTCAGATATAAAGATAAACTGCAACTGCATTGTGGACTCCTTATTAGTACAAAAAATGAATTAATTTAGAAAATACACACTTTTAACAGCATAGAAATCTAATCTGCTATCTAAATCAGCTGTCCACAAAGCATACAGGTATTTCAAATGGCCTTCCAACAGCATTCAAATATTTTATTATTACATTAAGTCCAGCATATGACAGAATATTAGTTTTAAGAGAACACAGCAGTGCACAGTGAGTTTGTTTTGCATCCGTCAATCTCCTTCGGAGCAAGTTATTTTTAGCTGAAAGGTGCACTTCCCACTGTTTATATTAAAATGAATTTGAAATGCAGCTACCTAGCTGACAGAATCAACATCTGTTAAGATGAAGCTTAGAGATTTATGCAAATGGTGACTTTCTGAATTAATTTACGTTATAGAAAAGGCTGTCAATTTCTTTGAGTATTTATGCCCTATTACATAATTAGCTGTTTTGATGATGGAAGTCAAACTACCTTTTTATTTTTAGTAGAAGATTGGCAAATGTATGGTGGAATGTACAAACAGAAGTGCCGGTTCTGATAGCCCGCCCATGTATTACAGGGTGGTGCCACTCCAAGAACTGCTTTCAGTTTTAACATACTTGCCTTTTAAAGTGCTGCTTGTCCATATAAAATTTTGGCCAAATCCCTGAGAAATTTAGTAAGCAGCTTCGAAATTCACTTACTCATGCAAGTTTCCCTGCAATCAGTGGGATTACTTCTGCAAATGAAGTTAGCAAGATTTAGGCAAATGCTGTGCAATGCTTGCATTGCTTTCTACCTGTCTTGAACTTTCCTTTTTCTCCTGACACAGTAATGAGTGCTCCATGACACACTGTGAGAAGCTCTACGAGAAGCTCTGTAAAAATGTCAGCAGCACTGAGACTGAAATTGCATCAGAAAACTAAGACATAGTGCAGCTCTTTAAAGGGATGGTGATTATGTTGAAAAGGTCACAAGCAGAGCTTCCTCTGTTCTCAAGACTAGAAGCCAAGTCCTGGTTTTGCTGATGACCACAGGATTGTTGCTGTTGAGATCAGCTGGGCCTACATTTCATTTCTTTTCAATTTTTATTGTTGCTTTTTAGAGAATAGTGGTATTCCCAGCCTTGTGATATGTCTGAGACACTGAGTAGTGTCACCAGAAACTGGGACGTGGAAGTCAGACACTAAAAACATACTTCGTTTTCCATACAGTGAATGTTTAAATTTCCAAGCAGTCATCTTATACTGCTACCTTTGCACAGAACCCCCCCATCTGATTTTTCTCTATTTGGGCCCTACACTGAACTACCCAATTTTGAACTCATGGCTCAGTGCGTGCAGCCAAAGAAGACATGCAAAAATAGAGATGGCAGAATGGTTAAAATAGCAGATAGCAAACATTTATATTTTTATATTTGGTATTAGAGAGAAAGCCAGTCCAATTGGAAAGTTGCAATGAGCGAAAGAACAGTGAAATTTGTAACCATAGCAACACTGAGTTTGTGCCTATTGACAGTTGTCAGGAGACCATGTGAAAACATGCAATTTATGGGCATTAGTGAAAGGAGGTCTCCTTGTTCCCAAACCCATACTGTGCCTTCTTATAAAGCACTTCTGGCATCAAAATGATTTTATGTTTTTTTCTGTTTCACTACAGAAGGCACTTCAATGTAAAAAGTAAAAATTTACCTCTGGAGTCACCACTTTGTTAGTGTACTTGACCTCTGTGGATTCAGAACTGAAAGAAGCTCATGGCAACAGTGCTACCATTTGGGGTTCACTCATATTTGTGTGCAAGCTCTTAAAAATTTATAATGGCAATTGCTGCTATGCAGACTTCATAGCTTCTTCTATGTTATACACTGATGCAAATATTTCACAGTCACATTATGAAAAGAATGCATTCCACTAAATATCCAGAATTGTAGATTTCATTTCTGTCTTATTGCAAAAACATTCTGTGATCTTTATTGAAAGCAGACATTAGAGGGACACTGTCAAACGAAGTACTCTATCATACAGAAGCTATAAGAAATATTTCAATTCACTGGAATTGAATATTGGAACAGTCCCTTGTTGTAGGTAATGGGCCTTGCATTTTTCCCATAAAAACAAACACAAAATAGAAAACAACTTTGAATAGTTTCTATTTTATAAAAAAAACCCTAAGATTTACTGGAGAAAATATTTTCTCAGTTTTGTGAACTTTTGCAAAAGTTTAACATGGTAAAATTTCTTGTTAAAACCTATTTGGTCTTAGACTGAATGTTCAAAATAATTTAAAACTTTCCTAAAATCTTGAGATGTCTTAGCAATATCTTAGTGCAAGTCAATCTTTTTCAGTTATTTATACCAATTATTTCAGTTAAAAATATCCCGGTACTTGTGAATGTCTCTTGTTTTAATTATACTACAATAATTCCTTCAAGACTATCATTGCCATTTTGCATAAATAAAAAAAATATATACATCAGAAACTAAACTCTACTGCTGATTTAAAGTTTTTAAGTTCTTTTTGTTTTTTAATCAGAAGTTATACATAGGACTTGGGAATAGCATAGGGTGGCAGTATCACTTAATTTAGAGGCAGATGCACTGATTTTTTAAGTAAAGTTTGAGTTGTATTATCCTCTTTTTGCTTTCTTCAGCATTTCAAAAATGAATTATACTAAATTCTTTATGACTATTTTTGTAAGTACATTTTTTAATAGAGAAAGCACGGCATTATTTTTATTCCTTGTGAATAGGTATTTTTGTTTTATATTTGGTATCCAGCATCCCATACCTCAAATGCAGGCCAAATTGTTGTCTAGTTATTTTGTTTGCTAGATGAATGACCCTTGAGACTGTCTTGTTCATTGTTACTTAATTGTTCTTACCAATGCACCTTCTCTAAAATAGATACATTGGATAACCAAACTGGAGCTACAGAAACAAATAAATTATGACCGAAACCAACCCATGTACACTCATTTTAATTCATTATTAAATAAATGTCCATATTTCATTCAGAACACTGTGCTTCAATAAATTCATTAGCTCCAATTTCTACTGATTTTCAGTGTTCTATTCTGAATTAACTTCATGCCCATAAGGCAGACACTTATTCCGTCAATGCAGACAGGTTTTATAGCCCTGTGTAAAGGAAACATTCCTGTACTAATCAAGATCAACAACTTCACAATATGAAGACACAAATCATGTGTATACATCTTTATATAAATTCTGTGTGTAATTTCCATTGTTCTGCAGCTGGGTCTTCTTTTGTAGCATGCTAGATCATAAGCCATAATGTATGTTAAGCCATATGTTTGTGTGCACACATACAATTTTTCCATATTCCCATAATAGAAAGAAATACAAACTTCACAAATGAAGTACTAGTGGAAGACTACTACACCCAGAAAACGTATTTTTTAAACTCTGCATAAGCTGATTCTGCCCCATGGTTCTTAGAAGAATAAGAACGTTGGTCATATAAGAATGAATATACATATTAATGATAAGAAAATCTCAGTACACAATAAGGTACCGTTGCTGGTTATACTTGCCCGTGGAAAGGTTGTAAATCTATCCAGTTCTTCCACAAAGCAAAACATCTGTAAACTGATTGCTGACATTACAATTAGAAGGCTGGCAGTAAATACAACCAAACTCCCGAGCTTTTTTCCCGGTCCGAAGATCTTATACACAAAATCCTCCAAAGCAGGAGAGATCTTTATAAGCCGAACTACTCTAAGAACCTGCAAAGAAAGAGAAAATACAACTGCATTTTTTAAATTATTTAATTATTAATTAATTATTTGATTATTATGTTAATTAAAAACTTGTCAGACTTCAGGATAAAAAAGGAATGTGTAGCCCTGTAACACAGTAAATATTTGGTTATCACTGGTGCAGCAGACCACAAGTTGTTTGTTAGGTTAAGAACATAAGCCATGGAACCTGTCAGACTTTGTACTTGTCTCGACCTGCCTAGAGGTTTGTTTAAGCTACTAACAGTTATTATTTAATGACCAGGTAACTATTAACATATTTAAATTCTGCTTAGCCTTGGAAAATTTTATGTAGTAATGCTCATTGCTCTATATATCTTTTGATCTAACATACATTAATAAAAAGAAGCAATTTGGCACAGATAAAACTATCTACAGCCCTTTCAAAAAACGCAGCACCATGGCATGATATGACAGAACATTTCTTGAGAATACAGGCATGGGAAGATACTGAAGACTCCAAGGTTATCAATTCACCTGTGACTCATGGTCATCACAGAAATGCAAGGGAGTAAAGCTGTTTTGGGGGTAAACAAAGGAAGAGAAATGCACAAAACATACAACAGAGTCTGAATGTAATGAGAAATTACAGACCAGTGAAGGTTCATAGTCACACCAAACATATAGGAATGGCCTCCAGCAGAAGCAAAAACTCAGCAGTCTTGATTTAACAGCTGAGAATTGATTGCAGCATAAGTAAATTGCTCCAAAGTTTGCTTATCATCACTCTTAAAAATTCACATATTTTAAATGGACAAGATCCTGAACAGTCTTTGAAGAAAACTCTGCTTTGAGCAGCAGAATGAATGAGACCACTTAAAAAGTCCACTTGTAACCTACTCGCCTGTGACTGTGTGTTATTTGTTACAGAAGGTTACATACTTGCACTTTAAATAGCCAAATTTCTACAGTTCATCTTTCTATTCCAGTGTCCCAAGGCAAAATTGCTTGACATGGTGTCAAGTATAACCTAGCAAGTTTGGTAATAAACACATCGCTACACAACAAGGGAAATTCTGGGTGTCATTTCTCAGTATCAGAGAAAATGGCACTGCGAGCCACTGAATAATTTGACGTATTTTATGCATCCCTATATAAGCAGTGGCAGCAGAACTGTGATTGTGTATAGAACTCCTGACCCACTCACTGCTGAATCTACTTTTGAAAAGCTGGTGAAAGCTCTGATCCTCCTATTCCAGCCACTGATGGTGATGAAAACAGTAATATGAACATTAGTATCAAAAAGAGGCAGTGGCATCCTTAGTAGGCACAGGAGACAACTGACAAGAGGATATGGGTCAAATATAATTCTGTAGTTCTTACAAAGAAGACAACTCTCCAGCCCAAGGTACAGCCTATATTTCAACAAAAATCATATTGAAATTGAAAGGTAGGAATTACAGTACAATTATAGTCTGATGCTACGTGCACCTGGATACCTATTGATCAGGTACCCAGAGTATGCTGTACTGTCTGGCAGGGATCACAATAGGCTCAGCTGTCAAAGGAGAGACAGGAAGTCAACACCAGAGAGCAACTTTTTCCAAACAGACCAGACCTAGTGAGATGGAAGTGCCTACATTTTCCTCAGTACTTAAAAAGGGCCTTGGGGCTGAGAGGTTACATGAGACAGACTAACTTTCACATTTGAATAAAGTGAGGTAAAGTCCTTTCTATCACATTTCACATTGCAAGTAACCTGAGTACATAAAACTGGTTGCCAAGAGAGTGACAGCCAGAAAGATCAGTGAGATTTCTAGGTATTACAAACATTTAAATGTGGTGCCTTCTTACTTAGAAATGTACTTGAGATGTAAACGTACATGAACGCTAGTGCCAATAATGACCCCAGCGATTGAAGACTGCATGCTGGTTTGTATTCTGAATTGTGTTTTGGTTGAACTTTACTAACTGCCCTACTTTTTTTTTTACCTTTCTTTGGGGAACTTTAATTGACCTTTAAGCAAGGCGCTGATCTTATTGGTCTTTTTCTTTTTTTTTTCTTTTTTTTTTTCTTTTTCTTTTTCGTTCATTTTCATTAGGTGACAAATTAAATCTAGCAAAAGTATACTCTAATGAAAGTTTATGCATTCCATGTAATTGGATGGCAAAATGTATTAAATTTAAAAGATGTAGATGGATTAAATATAAAAATACATTAAAAAACAATTAAAAATGAAAATGACAAAAGGGAAATCACAGCTCTGTCAAAATAATAGCTACACCTCATATAAGTGATAAAATTTATTTAAAAATGACTCAGCAGTATTTCTCCAATCACAAAAATCATCTCTGCAATCTAATTCCATTTAAATCTCCCCCTTCATGCCAGTTTATTAGAAGTCTCTGCAATAATACGAGAATTCTGTTATTTCTCTACAGACGAGGTGTTCTGTAGACTAGGGAATGGTGTTTTGCTGTAGTTTACAGATGTTTTCTTTCACAGAGGACTTTGCAAAGTGTTTTGAATGAACACATAATGAGTTTAAGAAAGATAGGTAGGAAAATGAGCAGTAGCCAATGTGGACAAGAACAAATGATAAGTTGGCAAAAGGTAATTATGAGACCAATGAATAATAAAATATCTGCTAAGCAAAACTGGACAAAGAAAATAATATATCTGCTCATTATACTGGAATATGTCAAATGACTTTTGTTTTCAGTAACCTGTTTTGTTGGCTGACAAGGAACACATTTAACCTGTCATCATTAATATCTAAAGACTTTAAAATCTGCCAAACATCAATGTGTATTCATGTAAAAAAGGACTTTTTGAGCTTGATTTAAAAATGTGTTTTTAGCTTGCCAAAAAATACTTTCTAGGGTGTCTGGTGTGCACCTCATGGCCACAGGTTGTACCAAAGGATGTTTAGGTTAGACATAAGGAAGAACTTTTTCTCTCAGAGAGTGGTCAGGCACTGCAATGGCTGCCCAGGGAGGTGGTGGAGTCGCCGTCCCCGGAAGTGTTCAAGAGTCATCTGGATGAAGAGCTATGAGATATGGTTTAGTAGCTTGTGGTAGTAATGGTGACAAGAGGATGGTTGGACTAGATGATCTTGTAGGTCCTTTCCAACCTTATGATTCTATTCCCTTACATACTGACATCTAAGGTGAAGTATTTTTCCAACCTTACTGTCATCTGCTTCTTTGGGAATTTGGATTGCGTAGGGGTGCAATGGCATGCTCTTGATAGAGCATTATATTATTAAGTATATCACACCAAGTTGAATAGCAAAATTTTACACATTCAGACAACAAAATGAAAGGTATAACCATGTAAAAGCCTTAAAATCAAAAGTGAAATCAAAATAGAATGTGATATTTTGAAATCTTTCTTGAGCAGGTTTGTAGAACCAGTCAGAAAGAACAGAGTATGGGATTTGCAGAAGTCTGAAAAAACATTGTGTTGCAACACACAGCTGGAGAGAGTGCCACCCCCAGAGTACTTACTTGATTACTGTGTGTCTTTGTAATTAATCACACACGTGAACAGGATTCTGTCAAGATAGTTGTTATTTGCATTTACTCATAATTAATTATTCACCATGACAATCCACTGCTGAATAATGGCCAGGCATGCTTTTTTTTAAAAAAAGAATTTCACTTCAGAACTGTAGAATATAGCATGTTGTCATAAATCTCAACACTTTCTTCCACAGCTGGAGTAACCTTAGGAACTTTTACAAGGCTGAACAGGGAATTAGTTGGACTAGTAGGCAGAGGAATAATCAGAAGTCTGAATTAATAAGTATTCCTTGTCTTGCTTTTATGTTCTTCCCCAAAGTTAATGTGTAGCATTAGCTCCAGTAAACACACTTTCCCTCTGGATTGGGAATAGTGGGAGAGCTGTAAGAAAAATCTTAAACTGGTTCTGGTTAAAGGACTTCAGAATACCCACAAATGACTGCAGTTCTTCTCAGTTAGGGATGTGACTGCCACTGATGTCAAGATTTGGAGGAGCAACAGAAAAAACATTTGGATCTTAAGGACAGAAGCCAGAAAAGCAGTGGTGGCTTGTAGAGGAAAGTGACAGTAGGAAGTTGTAAGAGTTAGAAATAATCCTAGTTCTGAGAATTCACCCTAGAAACACAGTTAAGAACAGACTTGTTATTTTAAAGGTATTCTTGGGAGGAATCCATGTTGAGAGAACACTGGTAGTCTGACGATAGAAGTAAATGAAATATATACTCCTCTTGAGGGGTAATATTTTTAATTGATATAATGGTAAAATGGAAAAACAGCTGTACATACCTGAAAATATGTAAACTGAGAGTGATAGAGATCTGGATAAATGTGAAGAGTTGTTCCAATTACAAGTAGCAACTCAAATTTGTGAAGAGATGAGCTGATATATCCTGTGAAACCCAAACACCAGATCTTCAGGAGAGCTTCTAAATCAAACAGAACTGTAAAAGCAACCTAGATGAATACACAAAACAAGAAAGATGTGGTCAAAACACTGATTTCAATTACAGCTTTCTAAGCCATAAAGTCTACCAAGGTTTCGTATGAAAAAGATAAAGAAATACAAACCCAAACATGGTATTTCATTTATTTCTACATGGTTTTTAATGTCTGTGATTGCATGGCACTTATTTGTTCACTTATTTGTTAGTTGTTTCAGCAACTATGAATAATACAGAACTGAAATGAATTTTTACATTTATAAACACTTAAAAATAACCATAAGAGTACTTTATTATTAGGATAAACAATTTTGATGATGTTATGAAAATCAACCGTGACAAATCACATATCTATTATTCCTCTAAGGAGTTACATCTACTCTGCCTAGGCACTTTTTAAGTTCATTATTCAGCTTCCATTATAAATAGTTGGAAATTTGTCTTATATATCTGGAAAATCTGACACCCAAATTTTCAAAAGTTGTATGATCAATCTGAAAATTCATTGTTGAATACCTGTGTTCAATTTAGATAAGACTTCTTTCATAAGTTATTTTTTTTCTCATGTTGCTTACTGAAGTGTACACTTCATTTTCTTAAGTCCTAACACAGACATATAGAATGGCATGAAATAATAAATCCAACCAAGGAAAGAATGAAGAGGAGTCTTTCAAAATGTGAAGCTGTGAACACAGAGAAGCTGTCTGAAGAATTTTAAGAGATCTAAGAAGACAAAGTTTAAAGGTCTTTTGTTTGAAAATTGCTGCCTCAAATTTTCTACAATTTGCAAAGTAGTAAGACAACTGAAAGAGGTAAAAAAAAATAAAAGAAAAAAAAAAAGGTGATGGAACTTGAACATTAAAAGCTCAGTCAAGAATAGGCAATTTTTCTTAATTTTAAAAAGAGACTGTGTTAAAGAAGCAAAGAAAGTAAGGTGGGAATTACAAAGGAGTTAAAGAGGCCTTTCCTGAAATAATTAACACAGAAAAATGCTATGAAAAAAGGGAGATAGTTTTCTAAAGATTTGCATCTTCAAAATTTCTTCTTTATTCTTTCACTGATTAAAATCATCTTGGCTGGATACACTTCTTTCTCACTTGCCTTCTTCATTAAGCAGTTAAGTCTATAATATGAGGTGTTCTCTCCCTCATTTTCCAGCAGCCAGGAAACTCAAGATGGAGAAGACATTTCTGCTTCTCTCAGCAGTTTTCCTGTCTAACTGCTCACATGCTTTGGGGTTTAAGAGAGACACTGAAATAACATAAGGCAGTATCTATATCTAGCTAAAACTTTCAAAGTGCTGTGTAAACATAAATAAAGTACTGCTCAAACCTTCATTTAAATTAAGAATTATTAGCTTTTTTTTTTGTTACAGAATGTGAAGTTAGAAGATGGAGAGATTAACTGACTGCAGGCAATGAGGTTTACTGGATTGTACAGGGAATAATAAAGTTGGAGACCATGATTTGAATCATGAATCTGACTGCGCCTATGAAGGTGTGCTCCCCCGACTCTCTGGTCTTCTTCTCTAAACCACCTTCTTCAGCCTGGTCTTGTTCACAAGGCCTGCACAGGAGGACAGTGAATAACAGTACTGATAATATTCATGCTAAAACAAATTAATGACCATAAATCAATCTCAAACCAGAGGCTGAAAGAACTGATAGCAGACTCCTGGTTCAACAGCTGAGTACCAATGGAGCATGCACATAAAAGATGACAGATCTTCAGATGAGTCAGTCATCTTACACCCATCAATAATTTGCTCAAAGAGCCTCTTTTTGAGTACTCCTATGTGGCAACTGGCTGCAAGACAGGATCTCCCCTCGAGAGGGCATTTCTTATACCTTAGCATCAAGTCACCTTTCCAGTACAGATTCTAGGTAAGACTAATAGCTTGCTTTAGGCTTTGTTAGTCTCAGTAAGACCACATCTTAGATTGACTGTAAACTTTGTTGGCTTTACTAAGTTTGTATCTTAGACTGACCATGCACATACTATCCCTTTGACATAAACTGTTGACCAAGACTGGAGCTAGGAGTAGATCCAAATGCACTTTGGCTCCTTACCTCAGTGATTCAAGGAGTTTAGAAAGGAAGGGGATCTATTATCAACCTCATGACTCACCAGGAGGGCCGCCTGTGTGTGTGCTTACCCTATTCTCTATGCAGTAGATAATCAAGTGTATCTGGCCATCTTCAATCCTGTTTAGACACTGCCTTAGTTACAATTAAGCTTTGTTAAATCACTACGTTATATCCATATTATATCAATAAACATATTCTAGCTTCTCTCCTATGAGTGCAACATAATATAGCTGTTTTCTATCTGCAACAGTGACAATATCTGTGATGTTGGCTTAAGTGCTTAGTCCTCATTTAGTCCATCAAAATAATACATTTATCAACACTAAACAGGTTGTTTTTGAGTCTGCTAGCTAGAATTTTATGTATTTTATATGTGCAGGATTGTCACAAGCAAGGAGATCAAACACAGAAGCTTGCATCCTATGCTAACACCTTTAAAATACACAGCTGTTTATGAGCAGTGCTGCCAGCTGCATGACTTCTTCAAGGCATGTAAAACAGTCATCAAACTTTAAATGTCTTCTGAGTGGCTAAATCAAAGCAAAATGTTTCATAGCCCTCCAAATCTTTTGTCAGATTAGGAAAGAAACATTGCAAAGAGCTATCTGTGTGATTTCATACATACACACCTCCAGGTACTCAGGATGCCTGTATTCTCAAATACAGCTAGTTTTTCAGCCCTCATAGTTCAAAGAGCTCAAGGAAAACCATGTGCCAAGTCTGAAGAAATTACTCCTTTATGTGAAAATCCCTATTGTAAAACACAAGGCAAATGCTTTACCAAAAAGCTTTAAAATGAAAGCTCACTTCTAAAGAAATACTCGTCTGATTAAGTCCTAAACAGTAAGAGGGGCAAATTAGGAATGAGAGTAGAAAGCTGCTGGAATTCAGCATAGTTTCAGAATAGGTGGAATAACAATATTATTTAAATACACACATACATACTTCAGAGCACATATTTTCCCATTAGGGAAAAGACGCTTACAAATACAATGTTAAGTGTATTTTAATTTATTCTAAAAATATGGTGGGTGAGGGGGGAGGATCATTTCCGTTTTACATGCTTGTGAAATGAATTCAAACCAGTAGCACTTAAAAATGTATCAGATGGTTTACATAACATCTGATTACACCTGTCTTCCACTGACAGAACTTCTAATTTTTGCTTGTAATTCATATCAAAATACTGAGATTATTTTACTAGATCTTCTTCTGAGTTGTGAAATGTAATGGAATTTTATAGATTTTTTTTTTTTAAAGCTGAAATCATTACTTCCATTGTAGAGACAGAGAAAAAGCAGATTCACCTAAGAAGCCAGAACAGACTAGAACAGGAAAAACAGGTGTAACACATGAGCAGCTGTCCTCCACCAGGCTGCAAATTTTGCTTTGCCAAAAAAAAAAAAAAAAGGATTTATCCTTGCCCTATACAAGGAAATAAGGTTGGGAGAGAGAGGAAAAAATGGAGAGCTGCCAGGAATGGGGTGATGTCTGAGTGCTGCCTCCCAGCCAGCACCTGGAAACTTCATGGTCTGAATTCAGCCTTTAGCATCATTGTGCTCAGGCCCTTTAGAACAGAACTTAAAACCATATTTGTAAGAATCCCACCTGTCTCTGCTAAGGCTTCTAGTCTGTGCTGCAAATATAAGTTTCACAATAGGTGAACAGGAAATGAAAACGGCTTGTAAATTTATTTCCCTTCCTAGGATTTTCTGACTCTTCAGCTCTTCTTTTGCTGCATTTTATATCTCCTGCCATAAAACAGCAGGAGTTTATTATTTGATTTTTATATTGTTTGTAGTAAAGGTTAAAACAAACAAACAATAAAACAAAAACCAAATGGACATCAAAACAAAAGTGTGTCTTACAAACAAAATACTCTTTTCCATTCTAGACTTGTTTATGGAAAAGTAAACAGGTAGAATAGTGGAAAGGAAAAGAATTTTTTGAAAGTTTCCACGCTAACAAATCAGTACTGGGATAAATCTAAACCATTCAGAGACAGAAAAAAATGTATATTTAAAGAAAACCAGACACTGTTCATAGGACAGAAGTTTAGTACGCTAGTCTACAAAAAACACTTATCTTGAAGAATAAAACCCTGAATGTATTTCTGTTGAAAAGCTCTAAGCCCTGCACTTCAAATAATCTGGAAAAGAGTATTTCTGGTTAATAAGTGCCAGAATAGAAATAGCACATGCAGCATTTCCTATTATGAATATAAGTTGAATTAATGTTATTTTGTTAAGAAACCAGGCTCTACTTTTATTTTTTTCTGCATAAAGCAAAAGTGCTCACCACAAGCACTTCATGGTCTCAGACCTTTAATGTTGATTTAATTATTCAATTCTAACCTGGAAATTAAAATGAGTTCTAAAACCTTCACTTCCAGGAAGTGAAAATACTGTCAAATCTGCAGGGGATATCCTAAGAGGATCCATTTTTTGTTGGTTTTATTCCAATGTCTTATTCCTAGGATCATCTTCTTGCTCATTCATGTTGTTTTTAGAATATACTTAGAACTTGAGATAAAGTAAAGCTAATATTTTTCACAATTACTCTTCCTATGATAATTGTTTCAAAGTTCAAATAGTTTCAATATAGTAAATGTATTTTTTTTAAAGAACTTGTTTACTGTCTGGAACAAAGTACTTCTACAGCTCTTTGAGGTTTACTTGGGAGGTTATTTAGTCTTGATTTTAATTTGAATATGTAAAGCCATCACTTACTTGCCTTCTGACTAGAATTCTGGTTCTAAACAGCATTTTAGGCCAGAATTTGATTTTTGATATTTGAGGTGAATTCTATATTTGAGATCTTAGTGAATTCCTTATATTTGCTAATCAGTAGTATGGAATATATTGCTATGATATGGAAAAAGATTGATTTTATATAGATGATTTTTCAGTTTAATAATAACAAGGTTTACTGGATTTCTTACAAATATGCATTTTCAAAGGCTTTTTTTGTGTATGCAGATCTCTTCTTTTCAAAAACACTTGTTATATCTGATAGTAAGAAAATCCACTAAAGCTAAGTACGATTAGAATATATTATAATAAACATTAAGCTGATCAGAAAATAGCCTATCTTGGTCTACGAATGAACTTGGCTAAGAAGTTTAAACATCCTAATTTTATCAGTCATTTTAAAGAAATTTCAGTCTAGCATACAGTCTTTCTGGAACTCAGTGAGAAATAAAAGGAAATTTGATTTCTAGAAATGCTGGAAAGTTAGTTTCTCTTCAAAGAGAAGGGACAAGATTGTAAGAGTTAGATTTCAGAGCAATTTCCTAAGGAGCTATTTAGTCAATCACTTCTGTTACTAGTTGAAACGAAGGAAAAGAGGACAAAGCCAGAGTGCCACTATCACCTGCATTACTCATTGCTTTTCACACACGCCCCAGTAACAAGGAATACTGGCCTATAGAGCTTGCATTTCAAGTACTTTTGTATTTTTCCTTGGGCCTGACCAACATTTACTCAGTGTTCATAGAAACTACAGCCATTCCCATCAACATGAAAGACAACAGAATGATGAAGCACTGACGTCTTCAGCCTGCACTGTTTGAGGGTTTGGACCCTGGTGCTATCTTTAACTTCTCTCTTTTTTTTTTTTTTTTGGTCACCAAATTTACAAATTTAAGAAATCTGTGCTTTGTAATATTAAAACTCTAAAGTATAACATATATTAAAAAAAAAAAAAGAAGAGTACCAACTCAACTTCTCTTAAAACAGGGAGATACATAAAGTATCATAATACTGTGAGCTAAAAGCCTTGTGATCCTTATGCTGTTGTCAGTCAGCCCTGTATGCAATACCAGCGGCAGCAGAGTCACAATGCAAAAAATGCTGTCAACTTTCAGAGAGAGAGACCATAAAATACTCTCAGAGCTCTGTCCTTTTTGTTGCTGACCCCTTTAGCTCCCAGGAAGGTCTGTGTAATTACTGAAGTCAAGGGAACGGCAGTATCCATAAAGCTTGTAACTACGATCAGCATCTTCAGAGAGCCATTCTCAGTAAATTTCTGCAGTGGTGGTTCTATTCTTGGATAAAGTGACACCTCATAGTGCTCACTGAAGTAAGTACTGCCAATAAAAATACTGCAGTACTCATTTTAGAAAAACAAATATCTATTTGAAGGCATGCCCATGCATTCGTATCGAAGACTTCAAAAATGTTTTTACTCTTTTGTTCCTGCTATCTGAATTAAATAGTACTAAAAAATCATGCAGACAAGATTCTAGGCACTCTGGCATATTCTACACAGTAAAATCCTTGACCAATTAAGCACTCAAGCAGGCTCTTAGTGAGAAAATCACAATAAAAGAATCTGTTTTCCTCCAGTTCAAGAACACAGCCTCTTTCTTCACTAAGCTGAGGACTGAATAAATGCTTCATTACAATGAGGTTTTGAAGCTTTTGAGCTTTCTGAAGCCAGGCTTTTCAACACTATTCTTGCTATGCTTAAGGACCATCCTGAAGACAAGTATTTGTCAGATGAAGATGATTTAGAAAGAGGTACAATAATCTTTAAAGACAGAGTTTTACCTTTTTTTTTTTTTTTTTTAAATGTTAAATTCTTATGAATGTTATACTCTTGCTAGAGAAGATAGCAATTCAGCAGACATACATAGCCTGCAGGTGCTATACTTAAGCCTCAGCTCATTACCACTGACATTTTGTTGGAGGAAATTACCTTTCAAAAAGTTGTCAGACAGAGGAGCTTGAACAAGTTAGCAAAGAATTTTTGGAATGCTTAAGGGAATTAAAAAAAAAAAAATTACATGCTAAAATGTGCTTGACATTCAGACTTCAGCTTATCTTGAAAAATATCCAGATAGTTCTTTCAGCATACTCACCTCAGCTAGGTAAAATTCATCATATTGTCTCTTGAAATTTTCTCCTTTGTAGTAGTTACTAGCAGCAACAATGACATCTACAGCAACCATGCTTAGTATGAACATATGAAACACTGATGACCTCATCATTTTCTGCAAAAGAACAAGTATTTCATCAAGATGAGTCAAACCACATGTATCATAAATTTTTATTACACTGTCAAAACATAATCATCTATAAAGATATGTTTTATAAAGTTTTTTTTTTCCTGATTATCAGTTATTAGTCTTTAAAAATATTCTAATACATTACTTGAATCACAGAATCATAGAATGGCCTCCGTTGAAAAGGAACTCAAAGATCATCTAGTTTCAAGCCCTCTCTTGTGAGCAAGGTCACCAACCACCATGCCAGAACTTGTTCAAACATGACCTGTTACTCACCAATGCAAGTGAATTGATTGGTGACATTAGGATTGGAGGCTGCCTGGGCTGCAGTGATCACATAATGAGACCTGCCAGTCAAAATGGAGAGCAAGAGAAAAATGCAAAGGCAGCGGTAGAAGGGATAGGTATTCTGGAGGGAGTATAGAAATGCTGCTAGGCTGTGTAAGGATGGGGTCAGGAATGACAAGGCCTTGGCTCAGGGTGCAAAGAAGGATAAGAAAGACTTCTACAGGTACATCAATCAGAAAAGGAAAGTCTAAGAAGGTGTACTCCCTAGTAAACAATACAGGCAGGATGGTAAAAATGGACAAGAAGGCTGAGGTATTCAACAATTTTTTTTGCCTTAGTTCTTCACTTTCAATTGGATGGGTTGGAAGGTGGTGATTAGGGGATGTAAGCAAATATCAGGTTCATGACCACATGATGAACCTGAACATTCATAAGTATATGGGTTCCAATGAGATGCATTGCAGAATCCTGAGGGAATTGGTTGACTTTGTCTCCAAGCCATTCTCAGTGACATTTGAAAAGTCATGGCAGTCAGGCGAAGTCTCTGGTGACTAGAAAAAAAAGCAGTATCACATCCTTTTTTAAGAAGAGAAGAAAGGACGGCCCAGGGAACTACTGCCCTGTCAGCTTCATTTCTGTGACAAGGAATATCATGGAATGGATTATCCTGGAGGCTATGGTAATGCAGATGGAAGACAGGGAAGTGATCCGAGGCAACCAACATGGCTTCACCAATGCCTAGTCAGCAACTACTCGCTCATGAGTGTGGGACTCCTGCCACATTTGCTTGATTTCCTGAAATTTGGGATGGAATTTTACGAGCTTGGGGAAGATACTGAAAAGTTAGCCAGCTGCTCTAGACCCTTTTCTCTCCAAGACTTTATCTCATAGGATTCTTTCAAGCAGATACTTAACAGGACAGTTTGTTCTCCAAGGTGGTGATTCTGCTTTTGTTTTTTTTCCCTCCTTGCAAGAATCATGAACTTCAGCATCTTGTGGTCATGGCAACTAAGTATGCTCCTTAATTCTCACAATCCCTATTTCCTCTAAGAGGCCCAGAGAGAAAACCTGCCCTCATCACATGTGTTAGGAAGTTACCAGAATGGCACTCTAGAAATCTGAACTGTTAACTCCCTGCTGCTTTTTGCTTCCTGTAGGTACCAGGGAAGTTAAGATATAACTTGGGCCTGTGAATGTAAATATGTTATACTAGAATGCAAAAAATTAAGCAACATATATTTTTACATATGTAAACATGTATTAACTCCTAGAAGACTCATAAAAATTTGTAAAAAACTATCTCAGTCTTCAGTGAGTTGAGGTTGTTATGTTGACAAAGAAATTTCCAATTTACATTCTATATTTAACTCTTCCAGGAGCTTAGGGTCTTGAACTGCACTTTAAAACTACTGTGTTGTTTTCTGTTTTTTTTTTTCTTGTATTTTCTTTCAATTTAGAACACAGTACAATAAATATAGAAGGCCGGAGAAACAGGCATTTGTTCAGGCTTTTGGTAAATATTTGTACCTGCCTACAGGAGCATTCATCTGTTGAATTCTCTGTTGAATTCCACTGAAATCAAAGCGGAGTGGAGAATATGCACACAGCTACATGCACACAACCTCTTGCCTCTAAACATCTGGATTTAATATGTGATTCATTGATAACATTGCAGACAGAGGACAGTTCAACCCTACTCTTTCAGATTGATTTCCTTTCAACCATAGTGGTACAAAATTGTTATATATTCCCATCATGGATGCTGAGGGAATAAAGTCTGACAGGCAGCAATTTACTTGAAAAGTCTGAGCTAATAACAATTCTCGAAGTGCAATGAATCCACTAAAACTTAGTGGCTAAGTGCTGTCTTGCTTTTATTTTTAATTCACATGGCAAGTTATCAGGATATAGTAATAAAAACCATGATTTCAAATATGCATTTTTGTAAGTGGTGAGATTCCAGTAGATAGCATCTTATCTGTTACTTTTCTATTTCACACAAGTTCTAAACAGGCAGCTCATCTCTGCGTATTTTACACTGTATTTTTAATAGTGTCAAAATTTTCTTCATAGTAACAAAGTATGCTGTCTTAATTGTGAAAGGATTTGCTAAAAAAAACTGCTATGTAAGGATGATACTTTTCTGTCCTATCACAAAAAAATCACTAAAAATAAATAATAATAATAATAATAATAATAAAAAACAAAAACAAAACAAACAACAACAACAACAACAAAACTGGGAAGCAATATGGTACCAGAGGAAGAATAAAAATTAATAAACCATCTTGGTGTACATATATATACATACATGCATACTTTCTCAATATTGTTCATGTCTTGGGACACTCATAAAAAGATTTTCCAGTGCTATATTTTATGCTGGAAAATAAAATGAAATAACATAAATAATACCCTACAGCAGTATAATAAGCCCAGTAAAATTCAGTAAAGATTCTTGTCAATTACTAAATGTTGCTTTCTCATCTCATCTAGCCTGAAAGGAAACAATTTAGCTAATAGAGAGTATTATGTTTGCATAAAACAATTCAACACCAAGATAATAACGATATAGTCCTTGGGCTGTTTATGGATAACTCAAACAGCCTGCAAGATGGAGATATGCAGGCAGATGCACAGCAAAAGCACCACACTGAGAAGACCCAAAAAAGAAACTATTTTTAAATCCTAAGACTGGCCTGCTCATGGGAGCCAGACTGGCATCCTACCACTTCATATTTCACTACAACTCATTTGTATCAAAGGTGAATATATCCACACTGTATACAAAATACAATATTCTTCCCAAAGGATAAAATAACTGGATTTAGATTAACTGTGTGACCCTCTATGACATCTTCATTATTGTGCCTGAAACACCAAATAGGTTACTTATTTTTGTCTTTAGCATGGCAGAGTCTGGCTGCTCACCTGTCAGGAATGCTATGAATGACAAGCTGCATTTCTGTTGGTCTCAGAGACAGATTCTAACATTTTTAGGAGATCAATCACACTGTTCTAGCACATACAATTACTGTGCACAGCTTTTTCTCTATTTTCACCTAATTTTGTTCTTTTTGCATCACAGAATTTTAATTTGGACTTGTACCCTTGAAATGGCTCATCTGCATCTTTATGTTAATGTTTGACCATAAGCATTCATTATGTCTTTACACATTTCTGCAGGACTTTTGGAATATGGTCTCCTCTGAGCCTTCTCTTCTCCAAACTAAACAATCCCAACTCCTTCAGTCTCCTCATAAGACTTGTGCTCCAGACACCTCACAGCTTCACTGTCCTTCTCTGGAAATACTCCAGGGCCTCAATGTCTTTCTTGTAGAGAGGGGCCCAAAATTGAACACAGTACTCTAGGTGCAGCCTCACCAGTGCTGAATACAGGGGGATGATCACCTCCCTTCTCCTGCTGGCCACATTATTTCTAATGCAAACCAGGATGTCGTTGGCCCTCTTGGCCACCTGGACACACTGCTGGCTCGTGTTCAGCCAAGCATCAACCAACATGAACCAACAAGAAGAGAGAAATGTTCTGATATTGCTGTCAGACAGATGCATTATGGGAAAATTGTGTCTTATATGAAATTGGATGTAAGATTAGCTGTGCTGAAGCAGTCTTAAGTGAAATGCCCTGTTGCTGCCATCAATCAACTACAGCAGTGAAGAATTTCTCATATCTACTGTGAGTCACTTCTAAAGCTGGCATCTGGCTGCATGTAGGATGGTGACTTCCAGTGTCCAGGACACTGTTCACTGTGGTGAACGTGGATGGAACAGAGCATAAAGGATACGATGGCCCCTAATAATCAATGTAGGACAAATGTAGCAATTCAGATTCCTTCAGTGTTTGTAAATACATAAGTACATTGAGAATGTGTGTAGACTGGAATTTCATGAGAACAGGGAAGTTTTCTAAAATCCTATTTATTGTTATTCATTGGAGATATGTCTATTATGGCAGAGGCACTCTAAATGAAAAATACTCTATGTAACATTGTGGTCTCACTCAAAAGCTCAAGTAAGCAATGACACTGGAATTGCTGGCTAGAGAAAGCTGCCTGGGTCACTTAATCTGACAGAGCATTACGGTGCATGAGTCTAAAGCAGTCTTTTGTCACTCCAGGAACAAAGTATTCTGCTCTAATACTCCATCCGGCTTCCTATATGGCAGAGGGAGGATGAGTGACAGGGCACTAAATACACTAAATTTAGTGTAAAAATTTTGACATATTGCAATCAAAAATGTTACACTTATGCTACTTCATGCTACTTTATGCTACTTCAACCTTCTTTGCTCATGGGCCTGTTGCAGAGTAGATCACCCCAGTGCACTGGCATGAAGGCAGCCGGACTTTTAACTCAGCTGAGTGCACAGCACCTCCATGATTAGTTGCTAGTGACCATTCTGACTGTTACGGTAAGTTACGGTACCTAATACTTTCTTAGAGCACCATTAGCTGGAGCACCCTATCACAGAAGACAAAACCCTGGTTCAGAAAAGCTAACAAAGCATGAGTCAAGTGCATTACAACAGCACACAAAACAGAAAGTCAAATTAAAAATTAAAAGGAATTACCAGTAAATTCATATTTGTTTTTTCTTTTCATGAGTTTTATACAATAGGGACAGGTTATGTTGTATGTGCCGAATTCTTACCATAAAAAGGTAACATGAGAAATGGGGAAATGGTCACTCAAGATGCTAGCCAGTAGTGGTTTGATATGTAAGGTACTGGTCCTGCAACAAGACTAGAAATAGTAAAGAAAACTTGACTTCTAGGATTCTATGCAACATGATTTTGAAGAATTGCTGAGAAAAGATTCAATTCTGGGCTAAAGAAAAGATAAGGCCTCTGATCCTGTGCAGGTTTATTATACTCTTAGTCTTTATTTAATCTTTTTCTTTTCCTTTTTTTCTTCCTTTCTTTTTTTCTTTTCTTTTTTTTCGTTATGAAGTGTTTGATAATACCTTGTCTATGAAAGGAGCTTTAGAAAATCACATTCCATACACTGCTAATCACAGATTATTCATTGCATGAATAGGATAATTTTGATTCCATCTTGTTGGCTAATGGCCATCTAAGCAAATACAAAATTGTGAAATTGCAGGAAATTTTCCCTTTTGTTTGTGGAACACTGTAGAGCATTTCACAAGCATGTAACTAATTTTCTACAAACCATATTGCTTTTAACATACTTTATGATTGCCCGACAAAGATTTGTTTGCAAGAAAAATTTAGCAGATATGAATATTTCCGAGAATTATTAACAATTAACCACAAATTTTAAGGGAGCAAGCTTCTAATATCTTAAATTGATGCAGTTGTATATCAGTGTGGGGCACTAAAATACACTGTCAATCTAGGATAGCATTTGAGAGAAACTTTCATACGAGATACCAATTCAAGTAATGCAATTTCAGTGAGGAAATACGGTGATGTGTGTTTGACATACATTGACAGGGATGGCATTTAGACAATGCAAAGAAAGCAAGTAATCAGTAGCCTCAGCTCAGATGTTCTGGTGAAGGCAGTCCCTCCTTCCAAGCTGCTCATCCCAGTGAAATAAGAGTAGAACAACTCATTAGTTTTGGAAACAGAAACAGTTCCTTTAGCATCATTTTGTAGGCAGAGAACTTCTCAGGGCAGTGATGTAGTAGAGATGGATATAAAGACTCGCTAAGATCCATTGTCCAAATGAAAAATAGTTCCTTTACTTATGCAGCATGGAGAAACTTTGCTCCCAGTTGCTTTCAAGGAAGCACAACCCTCCCTCCCTAGAAAAAATCTTTGCTCTTGCAGATTTTAGAATATGCACAGAATCATAGAATGGCTGTGGTTGGAAGGGACCTCAAGGATCATGAATCTCCAACCCCCCTGCAGGGCCACCATCCTCCCCATTTAATACTAGACCAGGCTGCCCAGGGCCCCATCCAACCCAGCATTGAACACCTCCAGAGATGGGGCATCCACAACCTCTCTGGGCAGCCTGTTCCAGTGCCTTATCACTCTCATACTAAAGAACTTCCCCTTGATAATTCAACCTAAATATTCTCTTCCTACCTTGAAAAACACTGTACACGCTTCACTTTACTGTGCTTCTGTTTCCACCTTCTACTTAATCTGATTAGTCAGTAAAACTCAAGGCAGAGAGTGCATCTAACTATGTGTTTTTATACGGTCTATTACTTTTGTGGCCTCAAAATAAGCTGTAAATTGAAGAATTATTGAATAATGGAAACATATTAGAACATGCAAATGTGACACAACAGAAGATGCAAATACATGCTCCAATATGCAAGTATGGGCCTGCTTTTCATGCTATCAAAATATCTTCTTTAAAACAACAAATATCACTTTCGGATAATTTGTAGCTAAAATCACACAGAAGTCAGCATTTGCCGAGGACTATGTTGCAGTAGTCTAAATATATTTTTAATAATTGAAGTAAGTTATTCATGAATCTGTAATATTGTACCACAGTCTATTTTTTAATAGTAAATTTGGATGAAAATAAAAATCTATTTAAAAAAAAAAAAAAGTGAACAGAATTGTGATCAAAGGAACAATGTAAAGTCACTAAATCAGGAAGAAAAAGAAAATATACACTTGGGAAGTAAATGGCAATAGAAAAGAAAGCTTACAGAAAAGAAAATCTGCAAGGCATGACTTTTACAAGTAAACAAACTAATGGCAAAAATGTCTGCCACAAATTATATACTCTTTTCCATTACATCCCAGATTTGATTGACAAAGCTTTATTTCTGCTGTATGTCAAAGGAGCATTGTGTTTGCCTTCTACAGACATGATGTACTGTTACTTTGCATTCTATAATAGCAGAAAAAAGTGCTACAGATGTGCTCCCACTAACAGTAGCCTGTTTTCTCCTTTCACAACCTTTTAGGACAGTCTATCAGAGCAATGGTGACATTTCTGTTCTAAAAATCCATGAAATAAAAGTTTTCTTGAAAATAAATGAACCTCCTCCTCCTCACTAGTTTATAAATCAGCCACCACCGCTATGTTATTTTCCTTGCAAAAAACATGGAGAAAACAAGCTGCCTTTCAACGTCTGCAGTCTGACTTAAAGAAATGGAGAACAGCAGCTGCAACATAAAAGAAAGCTAAAAATACTACTTAAATTGTTCATGACAACAATAATGCATGAAGATTGTTACCTTCCCTCACATTTTAGAACTTTTAGGAAATATATCATTACCTTAGCAGTAATTTTCTTAAAGCTACGTATAATAAAATGCAAAATAGAATCCACATAATTTGAATACTAATGTAACTTTTTTTTCTAAACATTGCAAAACAATTCAGCAAACGCAATGAGACAAAATAATTACTGTATAAAAACTGAAATGAAACAGGCCAAAGTAATTTTTGATCTATTTCTAGAGACCTTACCTAAGCTAGGGATGAAGAGTCCTTATTACTTACCAAGACATAATTATTTATCTGCCCTACATGGATTCACCTGCATAGTACTTTCAAAAAAAATAAAGCCTACCACTTCTTCCCCATTCATAGTAAAAAATACTCTATGTTTCCAAAGTATAACTGATTTCTTAGCAGCAATCTAGTATCTGAACTACTTTAAAACCAGAGTGGTAAATGCACTTATTGTCAGGTACAGCAATTGGTAAATACCCAAACTAACACTCTAACCTGTTACATTATGGATTAATACACCACATATATACATAAATACATCAAAAAATATGTACACATATCTGTCTAAACATATATAGAGAAAGTACACCAAATTCTAGCTGATTTACGATGCTGTGTTCTGTTGGTCACCTTGTTATGGATGTATTTCACATTCTTAATCTACATTTTCAATTTTTTAAAATCTGAAATCTCGATCTACTTCAGAATCTGCATTACAACGCAGTTAGATACTGTTTCTGAATCTTCAAGATGTTATCTTCTATTTTACGTGTGTTGACAATATTTTCTTATTTTTGTACCTTTTTATTTTGTCAATAGAAAGAATAAATGTTCTTAATAACTTTCTGTACAGAAGGACAGTTCCATGTCTAAGACTTAATCCATCTGCCATTATTCAAAAGCTGTACCATGTATGAACTGTGATATATTTTACACTGATCACTCCTACAGAACTATGTTAACTGTAATCTTGACAAGTAATTGATTATTATACATGCTTCAACTTTCCGTCAAATTGCAGGGAAAGCGATGGAAAAGGTAAAGGATTTGGAACCCATTTGCACTGTAGTTTCCTTCCATGCCTTCAGAATTTCTGTAGCTTTTACATTTTGAACCTCTCGGAACCTTGCTTCCAACAGTTTTCAAGTACCACTGTTTCTTTGAATTAGATGGCCTTGAATACCTCACCCTGAATACCTCCCTGAAACTGCTTACCCTTTCACTTACATTTCAATTCAGGATCCGTGTTTTGAATGTCAGTTATTAACCAGATGTGAATCAGCCATTTTCACTGTCTCTATCTAACTCATTTTCTTCATCTATTTATTTCTTGATTCATTAGCACTGTTTTCTTTTTATGTTATTACAGTAGCATCCATGATTTACAAACCGCTTAACGATCATGAAGGAAAATATTGCTCTTATTTTAGTGAATAGCTCATGAACTAAAAGGGCAATCACACATAATAGATTAGTATTGCACCACAGTCTTCATTTTGTGCTCGCTGAGGATCAGCACAAAAACTTCCAGAATTTATAGTATAATTCTTAGGATGGATGAGGAATTACCCATGCAAAAAGATAGGCTCAAATGAGCAAGAGAGATGTATACGCTTTTTCACCCATAACAGTTTAATCCACCTTCTCAAATGTTTAGCCCAGCTTCAGTTTCAGTGTGATTTGTGCTGCACCAACTCAAATGAGCAAGTTGCTCATATCAAAGCTGGCATCTATTAACCCTGTATAGATCATGTAAAAGAAATAGCACTTTAGGGGGGAGTAGGTGTTATACATACATGCTGTAACCGACCTCTGGTTAGAAGAGTGTTCAAATACCATGAGAGATTTATGTAGGTGTTTTGGTGATGATAGACATAGAGGGCAGAAGAGAACTGACTACTCAGAATGAGCTGGAGGACTGGAAACATAAATTCTTCTATTAGGAAGACTTTAAAGCACATCTAGTAGTTCCCTTAAGTTCATGAGAAATTAACATATAGAGCAATTAAGGACAGGAAGAAATTGAGTTTATACTTGCCAGTAGCCTCTTTTTACAGGGTGAAACATGCTTTTGAATCCCAAACAACTTCTTGTTTCTTTTATACTGAGGAAACACTATAACAAGGCCAAATGTTTTAGCACAGAAGAAGAATAAAAAATGAAAATAAAACTTACTGTAGGGGAACAATTTTCTTCAGTTTGAAGAAGTGATGGTGAAAAAGCAAAAATGTAATCTAATTGTTTCAAAGGCTACCTTCTGTAGGAACAGTGATAACTATGTCCTTCTGAATAACTTATTTTCCAGCATCAAAATATGTGTGTGGAAGTTCTTGGTTTTCTCTTCAGACATCTTGTTGCCAGTATTTCAAAACAGCATGAAAGCGAGGTTCATAGCAGTTCCTCAAGTAAGAGAATATTTCCTTTAGGGGTTTTCATTTACCTACTATTGAATTGTGATATTATTTACATTTCCAGACAAAGATAGTAAGAAAGAACAATAATAATCCCTTCCTTCATGGAAAAGTCTTAAACTCAGCTAGAACTACTAATCTTCTCATATCCTATTGCAGCTTTTTATCTTACTGTATCACCTATGCAATGCTTTGAAATTCTTTAGAAGAAGGCTGAGCTAAATTTCAGTGCTTTTTCTAACTCTGCAATGGCTGAGCTGTTCAAAACTTAAAGATTTACTTGGTCAGCATTTGAAGTACTAGAATACTTCAATTCTTTGAGAACTTCCCTCTGTAACTAGAAACTGCCAAATGTATGCTTTGGGCAATTCTATCTACAATTAAGAAAAATCTTTTCCTGAATTGGGCTGGTCATTTGTATCAATTATTGATTTCTGATTGCAATGCCTTGCCTAATAGAGTGCATTAATCTTCTATGTTACTATATGTAGGAACACAATGTACAATACAGTTCAGACAGGCAAGAGTTACCTCCCTCAAAATGCACTGAGTTCTGGTCTTTATCACCTTTATATAACGACTTTTATGTGCTTGAATGAAGGAACAAAAACTTCACATTGTGGGAAAAGTTTTATGTCAGGAAATAGGTAATTGAATTAAATTCAGCACACAGTGAATGTGATTCAAAACATGTACACATCTGCTTCACACAGAAGAGCTTAGAACATTCAGAAATAGTTACTCAGGTACAGGAGGAGAAACATAAGGAACATACTCATAATAGCACACTATGGAAAATCTCAGTTTTAGAAAATAATGTTTTTCTAAACTGAATTACTTGGCTATGTAAATAAACATAAAACATTGCAATGGAATTTCCATCTTCTGATTAGTTTTTCATTGCATTTTCCTTGCATAATTTAATTACCACACTCTTCTCAAAAACTTGTGATTTACATATAAAAGCAGGGATTACTTTGAAATAAATCAAACACTCCATTAAATAAGTGATCAGATGAATAATTACAAGGAAAAAAAAGAATTTGCTCTTAGACTCAAAACCTACTTTCTAATAAAGCAGTTTGTGTTCAAACAAAATTTAACTCATAGAAGAGAATCATTGGAATTATTTTCACCTAACAGTACTGGAAACTGCTGAGTACATACAGACTCTGCTGCCTTGAGTTAGGGGACAGCAGAACTAATCAGAGATTTTGACAGCTATTAATAATGAGAGCAAAGAGAAGAGATTTCCTATGTACTTTTCTTATTCTTAAAAAACATCTGTTCTCCAAGTTTACTCAGTACTGCAATATGTCTGTGACATCTATCTTTCCCTCACTAAAGCAGAACTAGAGGTGTTGGTTTGAAAAGGCAACTCAAACTAATGTCACCTGGATGAAATAAAATAGTATTTCAAATTGAGAATATATTGAGTCTGAGGTAATGAATTTATGGTTGGATTTGGACTGCACCTGTTGAGGCTGCAATCAGGATACACGAGACTATAGACTTCTGATCATTTTGAAGTTCTCCCTTACAAATTCAGTTGAGTATTTACTCAAAATTAGTTGGGTAATTGAATGAGTAACATAATAACTCTTCAGTTTCATAACCACTTGGGAGACTGGCTCACCTATGTGCTGACGTCCAGGCAATAAATCTGGCCATGGTCCCCACTAGGCAGAAAGTTCTTGTCAAAAAGAATGTGGCAACTCAGACCAAGTACCTGCCCAAAAATGATTTGGCTGAAGGGAGTGTCTGAGCCTTTTGTTACAGGTGAAGGCTGGCAGAGATTACACCTGTCTGAGGTGTGAGCAGGTGGATGATCTACTCAGTATGGTGGCAGAGTCTAAGGAGGATGTGGAGAGACTAAGCAGCATACGAGATTTTTACACAAGACAGACTGATGGAGTATCTTCCTGCCAAACTTGCAAGAAAGACACCAGGGTGATACCCCCCATGCTGTGGTGGATCCCCTAGCCTGCCATTTTTGAGCAGAGGTAGGGGGTTCAAGAGATAAAGAGGAGTGGAAGCAGATCCCAGCTTGGCATTGCAAGCAAACCTCATCCCTATCCATCTCAGATCCCCAGGTGCCTCTGTGTAACAGGTTTGAGGCTCTTGAACTTGAGGAAGAGGTGAGTGAGGACGCAGTTGAAGGTCCATTCAGAAGGGTATTCAGGATGAGGTGGTAGACTCCATGCCTAAAGACTGCCTCTGCTAAGAAGGAAAGAAAGATAACTGTCATAGGAGACTCCCTTCTGAGAGAAATGGAGGACCCTATTTCTCAGCCCAGCCTGAACACAATTTCCATGCTTTTTATTGTTTTTCCAAACAGGATTCAGAAGAGCTAAAATTGTAGATGCCATGTGAAAAGAGATAAGCATATTATGCAGTGTTCATAACTGTGATCATACTTATCATGCAGAAATTAGAAGGTCCTACAAAAGGCAAATCAACAGATGCATCAAATACAAGTATTAATAAGTCTAATAAGACAAGGAGACAATTTGTATGGGCATGCGGTTCCAATTTTTGGACTCCTTTCACCATCACAGCTTGCTGGATCTGCTTGTCTACTCAGCTGCAGGTAGGCCTGATTTGCAACAGACAGATTTAATGCCTCATTAAGAGCTGCTTTGCCGAATGCAGCTAGACATGCTTAAGATTACAGTAAAGTAAATGGGATTGGGAAAGCAATAAAGAAATACAAGGTAATGTACGGTTTCGGGTAAAAATGATAAATTTGCAGGACATGCCCTCCATACCGACAAGCAACATGGACTGTAAGAATTTGCTCGACTAAGGAAGAAGAAAGAAAATATTTAAATGGCCTTTCCCACTGATTCTTCAGCTTAATGATTATTTTCTCCCTTCAACTCATCCTTTCAAAATTATTCACATATGTTCTTTTTGAATTTTCACTTCACAACTGCTAATGTGAGAGCACATAGAGTGGAAAGTAAAAAATCCCATAATCACTGCAGATAGAGGACAGAAAAGCAGAAGAGAAGCAAAGGAGAACATAGCACATAGTACCACGGCAAGCAAGCAAGAATACTTGATGGAATCTTAGATGGCAGTGATAGGGGAATTACCGTTCATGGGCGTGTAACTCACCTAGGATATGGAGTTATTTACATGAGCCTCAATTCCAGTTCTTCCTTTTCAACTGATGAGTGCAATGTTTGTGTAATCATGTAGAATGTTAAATGCAGAATGGGAATGCAGAATGTTAAATGCAGAATAAATGGAAAATGAAAAGAAGGGAAACTGAATAAAAAAGAATGGCAGGTTAAAAGTTTCCAATCCGTTCATACACAACTGTTTTAAGGAGTTTAATTACAAAAAAAACAACCATAATTGTGAATTGATTTTGATATACACTAAATCAAAATGAAGCAGCTAATTAGTAAACTAAATCTCTTCTGGTGTGTATGGTAAGAGTTTCTATTGAAGTTAACTTCAAAGAGTTTCTTTAAAATATTAGCATCAAACATTTTTTGAGCAACAAAGGAATATCCTTTGATAGGAAAATTCTGTTGTCCTATATTTGTGCCATGTAATTCTTATTTAAGAATTCTCAGTGGAATTATAAGGTACCTTGTAAGACTTGAGGAAAGAAGTATGCTGTAATTAAACGATAAAACAAGCTAATAACAAATCTGAAAATATCTGTGCAAGTTACAGAAATTTAGATGTTTTTTCATTTGAAAATCATCCAGTTGATTTTATATTTCAAAGAAAAAGATCTACAGCACTTTTAAAAATGGCCACATTAATATAAATATAAATAAAGCAATATTCCCGTTTATACAGTCATCCCTGAAAAAGAGGAAATTATAGAAATTCCAGTTATTTAATAAAGATTGGATTTATATTAGATAGTAAGGAATCTATTTATCTTTACTAATACCAATCTCTTTAATCTTGGCCAATGAAATACATACAAAATTGAAGGATTATTTGAAAGACATCAGTAAATACATACTCCCATAGTACTTGTATCACTACAAATTCTTCAGAGGGAATTGTCATCCGTGCTATACTGCAGTACACTGAATTGATATGTGATCCTAAATGTCAGTGTAATACAATCTGTACAGACATAGATGTCCAGTTTTCAGCTTTGGCAAATTCTATTTATTTTAAGCAAATGAAATCTGGTGTGATTGCTAACTAGAACGTGCTCCAAAACTTTTCATTAATATACTTATTTGAAGAGTAGGGCCCACTGGAAATGTATTAGCTCAGTATGAGATTCGATAATTCAGCTGGAATCTTGAATCTCCTAGGCGTTGAGCTGTCGTCAATGACTATCACAAAATTATGCAATTAGATAAATTATATAATCAACTTCTGTAGATGTCTTTCTATTCACAATAGAGCACCTAAGGTCATTAACTCTGAGCAGCACATTTAATTGTCAGATTCCTCAGACACGCCAAACAAATTCTATTACTCCTACATCTCTGTTTAACATTGTATCAACACCTATGCATAAATATGTATCCTTGCCCTCATTTGCACTTGCATGGCTCTTAAGTAATTTTTAAATTAGGTTTTACTTAATGTTGCTATCCCACCCACGACCACTTTTAAACCACAGTTACATAATATTCATTTTTTGCATACTATAGGTTATTCTTCTCTTGAACATCTAGTAGGATTAACCTTACCTGTTATATAGTCATGACAATAGTGTATACAAGGTAAATACTATATTGATTTACAGTGCTTTTTTGTTGCTGTTGTTGTTTTTTCTGCGACAACAGAACTTAAGTGTCAGTATTCTTACAATTTTCCAAGTAATCTGCAAGTGTAACTACAGATTGCAGATTACTACTACTTAACTGCTTCATATATACCCACTTGTATTACTGTACTTTCATTTCAATGATGTTTCAAGTTCCTGGTGTTTTTAGCTTAATACATTTGCATAAGCACATTCCTCAGAAAAGGTTTTGTAGCATCCACTATGCACCTTGTACATATACTAAACTGTCTCATCGTAAGCTTCTTATTGGCTTACAAAAACATCAGAATCACATCTGGAATTGTCTTCTTAGAGATCAAGATTTTCAAGAAACCAGTGGATTTAGGCATGTAAGTTCCAATGAAAAAATTAAGTACAAAACAATTCTTGGAATTGCTGAAGTATATTAGTACATCATTAATTCCAAGAACTAGGCAGTATGGAAACAAATGTGTTTGAGATTAAACATATGCAAGAAAGTAAATTTCTTAAAGCTACAGTACATTTAAGGAAATCCATTTTTCTCATTGTATTTATAGCTGGGAGAAATAACCAGTATGTATATATAGAAAAAATCTAGTTTCTCCTGTAAACCTGTAAATCTTCATGCTTTTATGGGGGAACATTTTGGAGGAGCACATCCCTTTTCTCTCATGGATTTATAGTAGTTTTTTTTTGTTTAAAGACTGTTTGACATTTAGATTTATTTTAATCTACTGTTTTCAAAGACTGAAAAAGCAATTCTGTATATTCAGAACATTAGAAATGAAATCCTTCTCCAGTGCCAGTGGTGGCATAGGTCTTGCTGAGTTGGATGCCAATTCTACTATTTCTCTTCCGTACATCTCCCGAATGGGAAGAGAAAAAATCTGGAGGAACAGAGCATGGAAAAAAACTGCTCTAGTCACATGCCCTTTACTACTAAGTGGATTTTTCTCTTTAAGGGGTAGAGTAGGAATAAATAAAACAAGGTCATAAACTTAGACCTGCAGAGCACTTACAAATTCCAAAAAAGAATTCCTTACAAATTTCAGAAACCCAGTCCAAGAGCAGTAAATCATTCTTGTTTGCAGTTTGATCAGTGAATAACAACCAGCCTCAAAACACTCAACTGAAAGGCCCACAAGCCAAAGTTGATGTATCTGTATCTAGTTTTTAATTTTTATTACCTAAAAATAGCCATCATATGAGGCTGGTTTTAGGGACAGAATTTTGAACAGAGAATGAAAATTGTTTCTAATCATAAATATTGAATATTATTCTTATAATGTTTAGTTTGAAAGTAAACTGCATTGCTTCATCTTTAAAATAATGTTCATCTGCGATAATCCAAGAGTTTTTTGCTTTGTTTTGCCTCAATTTTCTCTCTAAAGTGTTTGTTTGTTGACTCCATGTCAGCTACTGCTTTTGCGATGGATCTGCTCATATCTTTCCTTTAGAGAAATCTGCCCTAAAAAGCTTTTAAGCAGTAACAACAAGAACATAAGCCCTGTATTTTACTGGAATAAAAAGTAGAAAGCTAACTTTTTAAACAGGAAAAAAATAATGACAACTTAATCAGAAATCATAGGAATGAAAAAAGCTCGTAAACAGCTATCTCCTTGTCTAAACATCCTTGCAGGCAGATGACTGTTACAGGTTCATTTTTAGTTAACTCTGACGTTTCCCACTGCATTCTCTCTGCACAGTCTGCTCTATACTCAGAAAGTTTCTTCTATCACCTCTCTGAGGATGCCTACTCACAACTATCTCAAACATTCATAACACAGACTGCAAGATCCTAATGCTATTATGTACCTATAGCTTGCCTGACACCAGCCACATCCTTTGCAACCATTTCGGTGTGAAGTGTGTTCTGAAGCATTCCTGAAAATTGAACAAGGCTCCCTTCTAGCTGGGAGTACACAAATAAAAGTAAGATCCACAGCAAGATACAGACTAGGCCAGACTGCCATGCATTCCCATATACTTACCTGTGCACAAACAATCCCAATGGCACCATTAAGGGGACCAAGAAACAAAATCCTTACATGTTTCAATGATTTTAATGAGATTTAAACATATGACTTTGCTAGCTAAACTGAATTTTTGCTGAATATGGTATTCAGGAAACATAATAAGGGTGTGTACACCTAATAGCTTTAGATGAAAATTGTTTCCCATTAAAGCAAATCTGCAAAGCTACAAAGTTACAGAATGTTGGAATTAAGGTCACGTGCACGCGGTATGTGCACATGACAATGCAGTTTTCAATGATGTGGTCACAACAGCTCTGAATAAAGCTTCCAATCTTTTCAGTGAACTTGGAGGAGCAGTAGCATATACTTCAGTAGATAAGAACCTCTGCAGCGTGGGTGTGAGTGAGGCAGAGAATGGCATACGCAGGATGGCTTCATACTAAGGCAAAAAAATATTTTCTTGGGGAACTGCATTCGGTGTGTAACTGCTGAAAACTTTGCGATGCTAACCAAGCTGCTTGAAACTTTTTCCAGCCTGTCATTATTACAGTGGTCCTCATGGTAAAGCTGTCTGAATCAACAGAGTGAAAACATGAATTTCAAGTGCGTTGCCTGCAATGTCCTTCCACGCATTTCAAAAGCAAAGCAGAGTAGCGAGTTCTAGGTAGTTGCACAATATAGATATGCCTTTCTTTTTCCACTGTACATCTCCCTTTTTTCTCTATTGGTATTTCAGACTTTTGTTCAACAAAGTCATTTCAAAGAAAGTGTGCAATCTTCAGGAAAGTGGGAACTTCTTATTTTAAAGAGCAAATGTACAAAAATGGAAAAAAATTGGTTCGCAGAATGGGTGGTTACTAAAATCTTTCCTTTCAATCTAGCTTATCACTGAATGTGCGTAGCAGAATAATTACTATGGATCAACAACAAGCACTCAGTACTCAGATAGCAGCTACATTACGATAGCAAAACACTATGGATAGCTATGGCTAAAGTCTACCTGATGCCTAGCAGCACAGACATTTTTGCTTTAACAAGAAAAGGTTTAATCTCTCCAAACAAACAAACAAACAAACAAAGAAACAAAGAACAAACCCAGCACAGTAGTAGTACAGGAGGTATTCTAGCTCCACAAAACATGCAACAGGCATGCACTTAGCAGGAAAAAAGAGACACCTTGAAAAAAATAATGCAGATAACTCTCCAGAGACACAGAACTGCTCATCCATAATGAACTTGCTCAGAGGTCTGTTATGCTTGCTTCCTTTGTTTCTGCCCTGTTTCAGTAACTGCGGTGCATAAATGTGTGTATACTTGTATGTACAAAACAAAGAATTTCTGCTTGAGTGGCAGATAAGGAAAAGTAGACCTGAAAAGAGAAGGTTTATCAGACTTGGTTAAGGACAGTCACCACAGACCAAAAGTTACTGAATCTTGGACAGGAAAGAAAGTAAGAAATTAAAGATCTGTGAGCAGATTTATTGGTGGTGTCTTCTGAGGTGTGTGTAATCAGGCATATAGTCAGCTTTCACTTGGTGTTTCAGTTCCTCTTCTGAGTATTTAGGATCCTATGGAGGGAAGTAGAGACCAGAAATAAAGGAGCACCACACATGTACTCCCACTTCTGCCATATTAACAGCATCTGTAGTTAGACGATTTCTGAAATCAAGCCCATTAACGTATATATCTGCTTTCCTGAGTCTGACTTTTCTGAAAAGAATATGCTACAGAAATGAATACAATTTATTTGTACCTCGAGCACTGTACAATTAATAAAATAGCAGCACTTAGCAACATTTAAAGAACAAACTCTCGAGCTTTATTCAGTAGCTCAAATTGGAACTTCCTTAGGAAACTTACAACAGCTACTAGACAAACTTAGGGAAAAAATCCAACTTAGTTTAGTGCCACTGTTCCAGCTGTGGTTTACTTCTGTCTCTCTCATCTTATAAGAGAATATAAAAAAAAAATCTACTGTATCATATCCTTAGCCCTACCAATGTAGTATTGTTTTCTAGCTTTTTTGTCAACAAGAAAGCATTTTCTTGCTCCTGCACGAACTCTTCCACAGAACCTACAAACATTTTTGCTAGAATTTTTCTCTTATTTCCTTTGTATCACATAATGTATACTCTGTTTTTTCTGTTCTCTCTACTCTCTCCTTCTAGTCAGCATTAACAATCAGGCATTTATTTTTTTTTTTTTCCAAATCTAAGGATTGTACTTCATCCTTCCCCTCTGTTAAGAAAGAATTTGTTGAAAAGCTTTCACCTTGTGAAAATCCAATTGCTGGTGCCAGATGGTACTTTTACTCTGTTAAAAGAAAGGAAGCAAAGAAGGAACACTGGCTGCCATAACATGCCTAATTATTAGCAGGCTGCGTAGGTATGAGTGGGATCTCATCAAACACAATGGCTCCCTCCATTCTACACACTCTTGTAACATCACAGAAGCTTGAAGACTTGAATAATCTCCTTTGCCCTGGTACCAGACCTGCCAGTATGAATCCATCATCTCACAGAACTGGTGAGTTGCAACACAACCTCTACACCATCTTGGGTTGTCAGAAATAAAGTTGGAGAAACAATTGCACCAGAAGAACACAGAGATGACACTGAGGTTCAGAAAAGACAAAGAGCCAAGTATTATGTACAGTAAACACCAAGGAAGTCAGTAGCCATCCTCCATATGCCACAATGCTCATGCCTGCTGGGCCTCAAAGCCCCTCTTTTCAAAGATCTGAGGTAAGTGCAGGAAGAAAGAGTAATCCCAGGATGGGGAAGAAAAATTATGAGGGAATCAGCTTAAAGATTTGATTTACTGATCTCAGCTGCAGCCTTCTAGCTTGTAAAAAATGCATATGTCTGACAGTTCTTCTCGCCACTTTAAGATTCGCAAAGCATGAAGGATGAAGGTTTTGAAATGACTGCACAAATAATTCTCATTATAACAACTGCATTTATGTCAGTGAAATCACTCATATAAAACAATGATTCTCAAAGCTTTAGGTACCTTTTACTGATTTCAGTAGGATTCAATAGATGCAAAAAACATGAAAATTCAGTATGCGTGCTTGCAGAAAAAGGACTCCATTTTGCTTTAAAGCAGCATACCAAAAATATACACATACAGAATTATAGTATCATACTTTTAGTGTCATTTAGGTTAGAAAAGACCTTCAAGATCATCATATCTAACTGTCAACCTGACCTATCAAGTTCCATCACTAAACTATATCCCTTAGCGCACAAATCTGGAGCCTTTCACACATTCCAAAAGATTAAAGTTCTTGAGGTGTTTTTAAGCAACATCTTTAAAGAAACAATATAGTTTGAGAACTCAATGGCAATTAGACTGTTCACAAAACAAATAAACAAACAAAAAAAGAGCTGGTTTTCATTATGAAAACAAATGTGATTTAGAACTTGAAGCAGAAATATTGTCTTTGTAACAAAAACAATGTTCTGTTTTTGCACTGTTTATTAAATTTTGAGGGATACACAACATTTTAAAATAGATTATTATGGACTAGTGAAGAAAATGAAGATACAGACCTTGGCTTTACATATTTATCCCCAAACAACTGGCACACCAAAAATGGGAATGTATACCCCCTCCACTTGGGTGCACACTGTAGAAAAATGGACACCATCAGATTCTCTGATGACCTCTGGCAATGCCCACCTCCCACTGCTGGCTGCATGAGAAACCTGTGCCTTCATGATCCTGACACTGGCTTCAGCTAAGGGCTTATGGACACTTGGGATGAATTAGGACCCTGCTGACTCCCAGAGGAGTTATGGTCAGTGTTTGCAATAATAAGAATATGATAATAAAAGGCACAGACTTTTTTTTCCCATAAATATATTTATGAAAGAATGAGCTTAGGTGTACTTAGGAATCTTTGTAAATGAACATTTTCATCTGAATAGAAAATTGCCACTTATTTCAAGATTTACTAAGAACTGCTTTTTAAGCTCCGATTCACTCAATTACTCTTAGGAACTTCACTGAGGAGTTGAGAAAGCCACAGGGCCCATGTAGTCTTCCTGTGACAAAGTAGAAGTACATAAAACACAAGAGGAAATTCAGCATCCCCCATATGTGAATTATGTGCCCTTCAGATTCACTATAGGAATCACTCTCTAAAATGACCACTGAGGAGACCCAACAATAATAAAAAACATTGCCGAGGGATACTTTTAAGAGTTTCAAAATCCTGTAAAGATCAGGAGTTTAAAATCTAACAATTTATAGAGCTGTAGAACACAATGTTCTACGTAATTCTAGTGAAAAGAGAACTTTCTTAGAGAAATATTAGAAATATGAAAAATACTGGGGCAAAAACAAATCTCACAAAGTGAAAAATTCCTGCTAGTTTTATTCTAAGACTCTGCAGTCTTCCACTTTGCTTAGATTTGTCATCCAAGTTACAGCTCAAAAGGAAGTCATGCTGCTGCTGCTGCTTCCAGCACTTTGATTGCTGTAATTGTGCTGTACACAAAAAAGCTACATGACAGTTTAAATACCTGTTTTCAGTTTGACGGGATTTGAAACACTGGACATATTTAACCCCAGAAATAAAAATTTCTAAAGGAAACTCAGCTGAACTTTAATTTTAGTGGCATTACTGAATAGTTTCTATAATTTACTGACACTTAAGTGCCCTTCAAAATGTAAGTGCAAATTATTAGTACCGGCAGTACTGAAGTCCGTTGTTGGAAAAAAAAAAAAAAAAAAAAAAAAAAAAGTCTGTTCTGCCTGTTCAGATATCAGCAAAAACACTTAGGTTAAAGAAAGAAGCATACAGCCAAAGCAGTCTTTTAAAAATATAACAACTTGCGTATTTTTATCATGGGAGATTTTTTTTGCAGGTTAAATTGACCGCAATGTTGAAATGATTGAATGTCTCTACTTAATTCTCCTGAATGTGTGAAAAAATGTCTCTGCAAAAGAAAGTCAAAATTTAAAAAAACACCTTATGTGAAACTTATTAACGTTGGGCAGGAAGTTTTTCTGGGGCCCCGTTTGAAAAATTAGGGTTACACAAAAAGTTCTACTATCCACTTGTCCAAAAAGAAGGGGAAGTTCAGAGACTTGGCTTATTCTAAGTGCCAGCCAAGTGTTCCATAAGTCTTACATATAGAGGTACCTATACCTACTACCTCTGAAAATTTCAAATCCTCAGTCTTAAATCTCCCAAGGAGATGTCAAGGGCATCATATGACCATGTCTTCATTTGCAGCAGGCCCTCCACTAACAAAGAATGCTGCCAAGGAAAACCATTACTCTCTCACAGGCTTAAATTTACCTGATTAATCTTTGTGATGGGATTCTGAATCTCTAAGTCTGCAGGAAAATTACATGTCCAAGCTGAGGAATTCATGCTCATGAAATCTACTTGTTGAAATATAGAACTGGGATGTCAGTATGCCCTCTTTCTTTCTTTTTGGCTTCTGCAGTTATACTGCTATAAATTGTGCTACTGATTCACTTTCATTGTAGTGAATCAGAACAGTTTATGTAAACAAAAAACTATGGAGAAGAAACTATGACCACAGAAGAATTGAGAACGCTTTGTTAACTTGCTTAGTTTTAGTGGTTACAAAGGATAAAGAAGACAGCCATGCAGGGAAGAAAAAAAAGAGAAATAGGGAAGAAACAGAGAAGGCAAGTAAGGCATGCACACTGGCAGGTTGGTTCTATGCCTTTTCAGGTGGAAATATGCATGCAGTTCTAGTCATTCTTGAAGTGACTTTTCCTTTAAATCATTGAATCATGGAATGCCTTGGGTTGGAAGGGACCTCAAGGATCATCAAGTTCCAAACCCCTGCCATAAGCGCGGTTGCCAACCACTAGATCAAGTACTAGATCAGGTTGCCCAGGGCCTCATCCAAACCAGCCCCATCCAGGGTTGGGGCATCCACAGCCTCTCTGGGCAGCCTGTTCCAGCACCTCATCACTTTCTCAGTTAAAATTTCTCCCTGACATTTAATCTAAATCCTTCCTCCTTTAGTTTAAAACCATTCCTGCTCGTCTTATCACTACCTATATGTGTAAAAAATTTATTTCTCTCCTGTTTATAATCTCTCTTTAAATACTAGGAGGGTCTTCCTGTAGCCTTCTCTTGTTCAGACTGAACAAGACCAGCACCATCAGCCTGTCTTCAGAGGAGAGGTACTCCAGTTCTCTGGACTGTCTCCAAAAGCTCTACACTTTTGTGTACTGGAGGCCCCAGATCTGGATGCAGTACTCCAGGCAGGGCCTCATGAGGCACAGTAGAGAGGGTCAATCCCTTCCCTCTCCATGGTGGTAAGTCCACTTTCTGATGCACCCCAGGACACTGTTGGCTTTCTGGTCTCCAAGCACACACTCCAAGCTGGTTCATTTTAAGTTTTTCATCTACCAGTACCCTGAAGTCTTTCTCAGCAGGGCTACTCTCAAGGAGTTTTTCTCCCAGTTAGTAAACATTTCTGGGATTACCCTGACCCAAGTGCAAAACCTTGCACTTTGCTTCACTGAACTTTATTGTGTTCACTAAGTTCACTAAATGAATGTAGACAATAGCGGACAATTAGAAGCACTGTCAAAATTACTTCAGGAATTTAATAACCTATTAGTTAATTAATGTTAGTGCCATAAGGTCACCTATGGGAGATTTTAAAATTCTCTTGGGGAAATAACAGTCTGGTCACCAGATACACCAGCCTATTTTTTTAGCAGTGTTTCCTGATACCCACAGTCTAGTTTACTTTTAGAAACTTCCTCATCACTGCTAATTCTATATATAAGCACAAATACAAAAATAAAGTACCTATCATCCACATGCCATGGTGTCTCATTTGTTACTGACTGCACATTATAAGAGCTTATGATCATGCCATTGAAAATTTCTGTAGTTCCAATTTTTTTTATTAGAAAAAAAGAGGATCAACTTCAACATCAAAATCAGTGTTCTTTGTAGTGCAAATTTACTATTTATGAGTAATCTTAGAAAAATAAAATTCCTCAATTGAAATCAGTTGAAATGCTATGCATTTGCTTTAAGTGGCTTCTCCTGCAAGATATTCTGGAAGCCAAAACAATAAACGGGTTCAAAAAAAGGCTGGATAAACTCATAGCTGACAAATCTATCAACAGATGCTAAGTATGATACCCCAAAATTAGCATCCACTCTAGGAAGTCCCTAAGTGTATGTTTGCTTAAGTCCAGGATGGAGAATATGATCATTAATTTTTCTCTAGAAGTCAGAGAAGAACAATGTATATTTGCTTATTTCTGGTAATGGTCAGTTTTGAAGATAAGACACATGTATTATTTGTCTGCTAGTTTTATGAGTACTCTCATACCTACAATATGTAGCTTACTGTTTTTCAGGTCACTTTTAGTAAAAAATAAACGGCAAACTCAACCATGCAGAAAAATTAGTTGGGCAAAATTTGTTTGATCCTTCTTTTTTATGGGATTATCTTTAATAATGTTGTTTAAAAACACACCAGGATCCTCAATCTTTCTTAATGTGCAAAAGGCCCATGGTTTGTAGCACTGAGGGACAAGATTTAGTGATATGATTCAGTAGGTCATGTTGACAGTGGCACATAGAATCACAGATCAATGGAACGATCATAGAATCTAAGATCATCATGTCCAACTGTTAACCCATCACTACCATGCCCACTAAACCATGTCCCTAAGTGCCACGTCTACTTGTTTCTTGAAGGTCTTTTACAACCTAAACGACGCTATGACAATATGAATTTGTATTAGAGAAACAGAATGGCTCTTAACAGCATAGCAGTTCATTTTCATTATGGCCTGTGTAGCCCCTCCTCCAGATAAATGGACTACAGTCATTTCAACTGTCTGAATTCAGTACTTATTTCAAATGACATACTGTTTAATGTCAGTTTACATTCCTAGAAGCGACAGTGAATTGCAGCATCCCAGGAGAATACTCATTGCTTCTTCAGTTACCATTGTTACTGTGGTTGAAAAAACCCTGAAAAAGGGAACCAGGCAGCAGAGGATGGTCACAGCTTTACCTTTCTCAGGTGATAAGACATAGAGCCAAAACTTGGCTCTATGTCATAGAGTACACGGTGAACACTACTCCATTTTGTGAATTCTCAACCAGTTTAAGAGCTAGCCAGATGATTGAATTTTTATCTCTCTACTCCAGACTTTCACCATTTCTTCTCACATATTGTGGAGAAGATTTTTCTTCCCTTTTTTTCATTCTAAGACGGGACTTCAGCTACTTGAAGGAAAGGTATTTATACATGTATTTAATGGGAAGGAGAGAATAGGACCAAGTAGGCATACTTTTTACTGGATTCCAAAGTTACAGTAAAAGGCGAATAACCACATAAATAGCAGTACCATGCTTTTCTTGTTCATTAATAATTACTTCCCAAGATAGAGGAGAAAAGCCATTTGTGGTCTATTGTAATTCCTGCAGTGAAAATCCCTAAAGAAAGGCTTAATCTCGTTTCTCTCTCATTCAATATATCCATTACGAAACTGCTAAAATGATCAAAGAATTATCAGAAATTGAGTATGTCTCCTCCACCCACCTTATGTTTTCTGTCTTCCTATATTACTTTTGATCTCTTTATCCTTGCCTACAAGATTCTCTAAAGTTCTGTAATATATACACCCATTTTGTGAATATCACACAGCATGAAGGACTAACTTTTTTGAAGTAAAAATACATGATTAAATTTCTGACATTAATAGTATGTTCAAGAGCACTGTAATCATAATAATGTATCTTGCTTTTTGAGATCATAGCTTTGTGACCTTCTATTTCTTCCTTAGATGGAACACTTAAAATTAAAATGGAATACTGTATTTTTAATCTGTGGAGGATTTTATTATAAGAATATGAGTAAATATGCAGTCTGTGAGTAAGTGACCATTTCTACTCACATGGCATAGAGAGTTCCCAAGCTTTTTATAGTTGCCATTCCATTGCCAGCAGTGTGTTTCATTTCTGCTGGATGCGTGACCCCAAAACAATAGCAGGAACATGGAATTTTCTGTCCACCTATGTTTCTATATTTTCCAGAGGAACTATATTTCAGACTTTGTTCATTAAAACTTTACTAAAAAGACTAAAGATGTAATTTCTTGGTATTAGCAATAACAGTTTCATGGAAGGCATGTGAGTTGAAGCTTTCCAGTTTAGCTTTAAATTTGTATACACATTTTACAAGACTATGTGATCTAGAAGCCAAAGGGAAGGAAGGAGTGACAAAAACATCAGCAGTCTCCAAAATTTACAGGAAAAGAATAAGAAACACAGAATGCTTTTAACATGGGATCAAAGGGATAAATACATCCCCAAAGAGCTTTTAAATAATTTTTTTTTTTAAAGTCTGTTACTCAATTTTTCTTTATTTGTGAACTGAGAGCTTCCTACTGTGCTTGTAGGAGTAAGTCATGGTAGGCAGGAAGTTCTAACACACTACAATGTGTTAAAGTAATACCAACAGTGGCAAAATAATGTGGCAATGTGGGAGCCTCAGCATGAAATCACGCAAAATGGTTGATGTTAAAATGGCAAGCACAAAGAATATTTGTCAGTGACAAAAGAAAATCAATATTTAAGATCAATGCCAGTCATGGGGAGCAGTGAGAACAAGTAACAAAAGACCACAAATCACCTTTGAGAACACTTAAAAGAAAAAAAAGAAAAAAAAGTAAAACAATTACACTGAAATAAAAGCCTCTTTGGCCCACGTTGGGATAGATTTGCAAGTCAAAATCAGAAACAATACTGTTACTGATTTCTCATGTTGCCACTTCCAGCCAGCTCTAAAATGGTAAAACTTACTAGATGGGTGTATGAGTTAAATAAGATTCTGAAATACCAGATTAACATCCATCTTTTAATTTTAATCATTTTTTAACTGGTATGAGATTGCATACAAGAGCACATCCCAAATCTACCTTTATGCCATTTCTGCCTTTATGCCAGTTCTGCCTTTATGCCATTTAGATGTGGTGCTCAGGGACATGATTTAGTGGAGGGTTGTTGGAGTTAGGGTAGTGTGGTTATGTCGTGGTTGGACGCAATGATCTTTAAGGTCTTTTTCAACCTGAGTGAGTCTATGATTCTCTACAGCAACAGGACAGGAAGATGGGCTCTCCAATGCTCACCTGCCCAGCACATTTTTCACGAAACAGGATTCTAAAAGGTGTTTGAAAACCCCTTTTTTAGAACAGTGGTGACAGAAGTGTAAAGACATGGCTATCCTTCTCATTAGGTCTGATTTAATTAGGCAGTTTGTTGCTACAATGATGTGTTTGAGTGAGACAAAGTTACAATAGAATGATAGAATCATAGAATCCTCAGAGTTGGAAGGTACCTCTGAAGGCCACCTAGTCCAATTCCCCTGCAATGAGCAGGGACACCACAGCTCGATCAGGTTGCCCAGGGCTTGATCCAGCCTTGCCTTGAAAGCCTCCAGGGACAGGTCACCAACTACATCACAGGGCAACCTGTTTCAGTACCTCACAATCCTCACTGTAAAAGATTTTTAGCTCTGCACAGAGCCCACAGAATACTTGTCTGAATTGTTACTAATTCAAGAATGCCATTGCTCTACATGTCACTGCAATGTTATGTCTAACCTAGGAAGGCCTTCTAGGCTGAAGCACCTGAAACATGTTTGGGAACTAAAAATGACAAGGGCAAAACTAGTAAAATCTGACAGACACAGCTAGTTGACCTGAAATGTCTTGAAAAACTGCATTTGAAAGGCTTTATATTACTTGTAGCACACAAATTATGTCAATCTTTCCACCGTCACTGGCAGCTTTAGAGAGATGGATGTGTACTTAATTAGATGGTACATGCTCATCTTATTGAAGTGCCTCTCAAGTAGTTAGTAAACACCACAACAGCCAAATCTGGGAGGGATACATACACCTTACAACCTTAAGGAATGAGAACTAAATCAAAGATGCCTATTAAGTAATTTTCTCAAGCTCTGCAGGAAATGTGTACTTGGCCAATAAACTGAACCCAGACCTCCAGAGTTCCACTCCATTTCCTTAGCTGCTAAGATACTTCCTCTCCCAAAACACAGCACAGTTTGTTGAGAAAGTAAATTCTAAATAATGGCATACATCAAATAAGTGAAATTTCACCAAAGCACAGACTCAGACTCATGCAACTATTGAAAGAGAACTTCTAATAGTGCTCCCTTTTACATTCACAGCAGTAACATTTAAAGAGCCCAGAGAGAAATTACTAAAACCAAACTTACTACGGAATTTAATTAAAATGATACAGAACAACAGAAAGACTTCACTACCTTTTTCCAAAAAATCCATCTTTCACAGGATATTGAAGGACAAAATCCTTAGATATTAAAGGTCAGAAGAATGCATATGAATTGAATGTACAGCAAAGTAAGATGTATATTCTCCAATCTGATTAACTCTTTCCTAAATTCAGATTTATAAATCATGTTTCTCTTAAGGAATAAAAGCCAACCAAACCATTGAAAAACAACAACCACACTACTCAGTAAGGATTTCATGCATAAAGAACACCTTCAAAATACTGCAAGGGCTTTAAATACATGGATTTTTCAGAAGCCTACTTTCTTTTTACTTTTAGGCAGATAGAATTGAAACAATAACTCATGGTGAGATGAATAAAATTCTGAGTCTTTATCTAGACTTTGATGTTTTGCTTTCTTTGGTCTGTATTTTTGTCTTTGTTTCACTAGAATGAAGCCCATATGGGGCACTATTTTAATGAAATAGTATTTTAGTGCATTGCTTTCTTTTGAATGCCACTGACATCCAGCAAGGTCATAGAATACTGGAAAGCCTTCAGATTTTGGTAAAGGAGGATGAGAAGAAAACTGTAGTTTTTATTCAAGAGTACTAAGCAGTCACTGATGCAGGAGGTTTACATTCTCTGGAACATATTTTATCATTTGTTCACGATTCCTAACAAGGGCAAAGGCAGACCAAGTAAATCAAATGCTATCCTAACTTTCACATGGAGGCATTTTCACTGTCAGTTCAGCTCTGTTTTATCTACGCACTCAAGATAGTTATTTTAGAATACCACAAAAGTTGTTCCTGTTGCTTTCAAAAACAAGAATTAAATTTGGGAAAAGAAATAGTCAATCACTATCCACATGCATCTTCCCCTCCTCAGTGAGTCTATTTTCAAGATGGAACCAGAGTAATGAGCTTATTCATTATGACTAATCATGCTTCTTGGTGTGTATAACTGTATTCTGTCATTAATAAACAAGTATGTCTGTGGTAAATAACATAGGACTGGATTTGATTTATATGAAAATTCTGAGAGATAAAGAAAGATTACTTATGTTGCTTAAAGTAAACATATACATATGTATATGTATAAAAAATTAAATATATTTCTCTTTTGAGCACACAGTACAGAGCATTTATAAGGAATACATTTTTCTATTTTCTCACTCTGAGTGTCACACACTTTTTCTTAATCTAACAAATTTTGAAGAACTGCAGAATTAAATGCATTTTAAATGATTTTTTGATTACAAATACTGTAGCTGCTATTATTCACCATAGTCCTTCTGCCAACATTTGAGCAATGCTGATTACACATAGTAATTTATTAAAAAGCAGTGCATACCTGTAGACATGCGGGAGCTCTACCTTGGGGTTTATTAACATCAACAGCCACAAGCTGCCAACCTCCAGCAGCATCTTCATGAAACATCTTGAAAGGAAAAATAATTGTCAGAAATGTTTTACATGCCAATAAGTACAAATGAAGTATAAATAAAAGGATAATAAAAAGAATATTATAAAGAATAAGTACAAGTGAAAGTCCTTAAAGACTTTCATGGTAGTTAACTTAAAATGAAAGAGGAATAGTTTTTATTGCTGCAGAAAAAAAGCAAGCAACATGCTCTCTTCCCAACATGAATAAGTTCTGAATTTTACTCAGGTAACATCAAACACAAGGTATCTCTGTTAGTCCTAACACAGAAACTGATTCAATTTAACTCTGATCCTTACCATCAGATAGTGGTACCCATTCATAATAAATTTCTTCCTTAGTATACTTAATCTGAAGAAATACAAACACATTTTGACCTAAAATTAAGTTTCACAATGTATTTTCAAATAAAAGATAATTCTTGACTTTTTCACTGGCAAAATTATTTTAGTCCAAGGATCAGACTTCATTTTTCTTGCACCAATGGACATTAAGAGTAGTTGTGAAGTACTTCTATACTGCTACCCAAAGCTTTTAATTTATGTAAATAGCTGAATGATATCCCAGCAATTATGATGTAAATGGAAAAAATTCTCTTGACCACAGTGGTACTTACTTTTTACCAACTCCTTTTTCCAGGGGGAAAAAAAGTGAGAAACAAAAGGACATAAAAGCTGTACACTGCTGGGGTTAAGAAGCCATGTCTGGGAGTGATTAACACTGCCCATGAAATGCCCTTGATAGAAAATGAAAGGCTCTACCATTTTTATTGCTGTTTGAGAGTGTGCATATATTATGTAATGAAGCAGGGAAAAGTTCCCACCTCACTCCTATCCTTTTCTTGACACTCAGAACCAAGCAGTCCATCTCTAGAACACAGCCACAGCAGCATGGCTGAAGGCTAAAAGCTTTTTCATTAGACTGTGGGGAGTGTCACATAAATGCAGTTGTGATTATGTTCTTGTGTAGCATTTAGGTACCAGGAAGAGTTGCCAACTCGTATCAGCATTTTCTTCTCTTTGTACCATGCTTTAATGTGCAGAGCTGAAGGGTTTTGTGAGAATCTTCCGTTTATCCTTCTCCATAGTCCCCTTCAATGACTTTGACTTTCTTCCATAGGACTAAGTTTCTGGACCACTTTAATGATTTACGAAGTGGTCAAATAAAGCAAGATACCAGTGCTCTTTCGCAAGGCTATTTCATACACAAAACAATCCAGGTATTTAACTGGTTCTTTGAACGAGAAACCCTGGAATAAATTTCCTTCCCTCCTTAATTCAGAAGAAGATCAATCGTTTTTTTTTTTAGTTCAGTAACAGGGACTACCTTTATGTCTCATATCAGTGATTCAATGAAAAAATAACCATTTATTTGTCTCTAGCCTACATACCATTTTTATTTTGCTTTATACTATTTATAATCAATATGTTCATAATTCTTCAGGATCATGACATTATTTTGGATTTTTTTTCTTATTCTTGGAATACTTTAGTATTGGCTGCTTCTTGAATTTCCCTATATAGACCTCTCTGTTCCAGAGGATGTAGGCTAAGCCTCTATGGTTCAGGAACTTGTTCTGTGAAATAAAATCTACATTCCTTGTGCTAAGTATGTACTATGTAAAAAAGTCTTTTCTTGTTGTTATACGTAACATTGATATCAAGTCTTCTTTGACAAAGCAATAAATGGAGTAACAATGCGACAAAGTCTATTTGAGGCAAAAAAATGAAGCAACAAGCAAAAAAATGACAGATTTATGTAAGGATTACTCCAAAGATTTATCAGAAAGCATTAATAAACAGTTTTGAAGATACTTAAATCCTCTGGTTTAAGAAAACAAATAATCTCTAGCTATAGAGATTAGCAAAAAAATTTTTCATCAGTATATTTCTCACATCCATCTTTCTAAGGGCTTTTTGCACACAGTTGGTACTGGTATCTCAAAGATGGCAAAATGCTCTAGTCTGGAAAAGCCTGACCATTTGTACACTCAGGATATTTGACATGATTGTTACAATAATGAGTGAGGGAGTTTAAATCTCAACCCTTATTTCTAAACATGTGTCTTTCTTACTACCCAATCCAAGCTTAGTGCACTTCCTATCATATCTTTTTCCTATCCGTTATCTTAAATCCAGGCTCTCACTTCCTATGCCAACTTCAAATCTGAGCATGGCTCTTTCATTGCCTCAGCACTTTGTTCACACTTAAGCTACACTCTGACCTCTATTCTTCCAGCTCCAGTTTGCAATTTCAGCTCTTCTTCGTTAGCACAGAAAGTGATATTCACTTGGCAACCCTAATTCCAAACCCTCCAATGACATGAGAAACAAACTACTATCCTATTTAATTAAAATAGAAACTTTGCCATAACATACCCAGTCAACTAGAGGACCATATTAATCTTCTCTACCATATTTTTATTAAGAAGATATTATACTCTAGCACAGAATGTTATATGAAAATACATATAACAAGTGTAAAACATACGTGGTAACGTGTGAAGTTGTATATAATTGAACCTAGTGGGATGTAATAATAATTCACTGCAATGTTTCCCTTATTATTCATTCTTAAACAAAAAACAGTCAAATCCTCAAAGAAACTCAGTATTTGAGTTCATCACCTGAGTGGTGGCAGTTGAAGTGGTACTACTCCTAGATCCCCACATTTGCTGGAACTGCACTCTGATTTCTGCAAATGTTTCAATGATGACTGCAATGAAAACATTCTGCAAAAAGAACGAGAAAGAATGGCTGAAATGAAGCTCAGCAAGCAGAAAAGAGAAAATATTCATTCTCATCTGTATTTCAGACAAGTGTAAGAGAACAAATTTTTCAGTACCTTAACAAGCCAGGCCAGAAAGAAAATTAAGGTGATGAAATAGAAATATGAACGCCATCGGGGAAAGCTGTCAATTGCTCGATACATAAGGAACACCCAGCCTTCCTGAGAAGCAGCTTCATAAACAGTAAATATGCTCGTGCCTAGGAAGAAATGAAAATGTTTTGCATTAAGCCCCCTGAAAGTTTTCAATATCAACAAACAATCACCTTTTATCTATTTTGATTTTTCTTTTCTCTAAAAGGTATCAGCTCTCCTCTCATCATTTCAGAGAGAAGATTTTCAGGTGCATTTCTGTTCCTTCTTTATGCAATTGAATCCGAATTGATTTAATATCACACCAGACTTCATTACCTTCCTGGACACACATAATCCCTTAGATTATTCGATTGGGAATATGCACATGTCTCCAAAGGCAGAATTTGTTCCATTATGTCACTTCAGTAACACTTGTGACAACAGGTAGCTTTTTTTCAAACTATCAAGTTCAGCATTCAGCAGGTGAAAGGAATCACAACATAAGGAAGACTGAGTAGCAATATGCCAAGATGGTGCTTGATGAAAGAAAAGTTATGAGTGGTTTATATATGTGGCAACAGCTTTTGAATAAAAGCTGTGAAGTTACTGCTTCTTCATTTAAAATATAAGATCAAAATGCATCCTAAAGGCTGAGGGACAAAGTGCTCTAGCCAGCTCCTCCTTCCTCCTTATCTCTACAACAGAAATTTTAAAATTGAGATTATGGTTGGGGAGATGTATGTCACTCTGGTTTGAAATAATTTTAGGGACTATTACTGCTGTAAGCTCTGTACGGCTACTCTGCAAAGTGCAGGGCAGACTTGAGAACAAGTTTAAGTGCACCAAATGATGCACGTGTTTCTCAGTTCTATCACTAGCTGCAATTTGGCTATGAAACAATTATGCTTAGCAACATAGGAGCTACAGTTACCTGCACCAGATGGAATACTAAAATGCCTGTGCCCCAATTCACAGAAACAATGTGGAGAGAAATTCAATTTCTCCACTTACGTGGAGCTAGGGTGCTGTGGCTTAAATGATGCTCTAGAATGGGCTCCAGAGTTTACAAACTGAATCAAGAATCTTATCTCCAGCAGCCCCTCACCTACACTTAGCTGGCAGCACTCACACGCAGGCACCCTCCCCATCAGAGGAAATACATCTGTTATCCTATTATTTAACATTCGAAAAACAGCGCTTGGACAATGACAACTTTTAGCTATAATGCAACTCTTGTTTAAGTAGACTATTTTTTTATACACATGGGATAAATCTGATTTTGTTTTCTTCCTATTCGTTAGCTAGTTATTTGCTAATGACAAGTCTATCAAGTATGAAAGGCCTAATAGGGATAGGTGTCAAAATCTCATATATAGAAAAATAAAACAAATAACAACACTAAAAAAAGAAATGCCATTTACTCTTCACTCTTTTCTTTTTTTGCCACATAAAAGGAACAAACTAAGAAGTCTTCTATGAAGAGTATGTAATATATGAATTTGGAAAATATAAAGAAAAAAACAAAGAGATATTTTGGTATGAATAAAAACACTTGCTGGGGATCAGTTTTCTTACCCACTAATTTCTCCCTCTGTGTGGCTAGTAAGTAATAATAGATGAGCTTTGCCTTACTGAGAATGGAGATATTTATAAACCTGCTGTGCTTGGAAAGTGCTAACTCTGCTAATGCCCCCCAAAGAGAGCATCTCCAAAGTTCAAAAGCAAACTTGTCATATTAGTTGCAATAAGAAGGAGTTTGGTCCTCAGCAAGTACAGAAAAATATGACTGTTTGCACAATTAATATATATAATTAACTTCCCTTCATTAAGCAGTCTTGAAACGAAATGCATATTTATAAATAAAGGTAAGTAAATAGCGCACCTAGCATCGCAGATAATCATGGTTAGATCTGAATGTGACTAAGCGTGTGACTTGCATTCAAATGGATCTTGCCAATGAATGCCTGACCATACAGATCTGATTCTTCCTGTGTAAGACAAGATGGAGGAGAACGCAGCCACTGTTTTGCCAGCTCTCTGTGGAGAGCTCCAGCATAGATCTCCACTGAAAAGATCTTTTGGACTTTGACAGACAAAAGAGACAAGCAAGCTAAAGCACAAGAAAAACAAGATAGCTTAAAATGAAAAATCTATGGTAATTGTTTTGAAGGAAAGTGAATAGATATGGAAATTTCTAGTTCTGAATTACCCTGCAAAGAAAAACAACATAGCAGTGACTCTCTAACTGCACAGTGACATCTAATACCTTGAGCAGACAGGCATATCCACAATTTCTTTTTTTTCCACCTAGACCAAATTTCCTTCACCCTGGTCTCTTATACAGTATCACTCTTGCTACAGAGTTGTACCACCTTGATATTGGGCACCAATCCCAATCTCTTCATCAATTCCAGTTTCCTGATCACACTTCCCATTCTATCCAACCTAATCTAAATTAATTTTGCTTTTCTACACCCCTCTCCTCATCTCAGCACTCCTACACTTATCTCATGCTCTTATTCACCATATCAATCAGGTTACTTTGTCTGTGGCACATCCTGAGAGCCAGATGCATAGAGACAATGAAAACACGAGCAGAGAAGGTCAAAGCATTCTCCATTTGAATGAAGTCTCATCAAAATATTTCCAAAGCCATTTGGAAACTGTATCTGATTCTGTAAAGCTTCTTTAAAGGTAGGAAGCTCTTTCAGGAAGAAGAGTTTGATTCTATATGACAATGGTACTGTGTGTAGCTGAGAGGTTCAGTTTATCTCCAACTGGAGAGTTCTGGCATGAAATCTCCTTCAAATTTAGGTAGACATGGGATCTGAACTGTAGTAATCCAGTGTCTCACAGTGAAACAATCAAATCTTAATCCCAAAGTGGACTTTTAGCTCTATTCCACTTACGTGCTTCTTAAATCAATTGGTTTTACTTTGAGAAGGAGAAAAATCAAACTGTGAAATCAAACTGTGGAATCTCACAGAACACTGTGGAATCATGGAATTGTTCTACTGTCACCTTCTAACTCTGTTCCTCCATTACTTCATTTCATGAAAAATCTTGCATAAGAGAGAGTTTGAGAAGTGCTGCTACTGAAGTGAGGAGACATGGATCAGTGGAATTTCTTCTGTTTATACTCACTAATTTGATCTATTGATGTTGAATGGTTGATACGGTCATTGTGAACTGGCAAAAATGTTAATCCTTTCTGTTAATTCTCTTGGTTATTGAATTCCTGTTTATTGGACAGTGTTCTAAGGATCAATGTATAGGGGTGGAATAAAAATAATAATCAAGTATAGATAGCCAAGCCATTTATGCTTCTTCAGAAAATACTAGTCTCTTATCAATACTGAATTACTCATCAGTGTATGGTTCTGTATTTTGCATTTCAGAAATTCCTAAAGTAATGGTTTAATTATCTAATATTATACTGTTGCTGTACTGATTAAAACATGGAATAAAATAGTGTTTTTAGGCAGAGATTAAGAAAAAGAAGGAAACTATTAAAAGTTGCTGGCTAGGAAACTGTAATTAGTCATTACCAGTAGGAAAATCACAGTGAAGACTGGTAAAATAGTAGGGATGTGAAGTATTTATAACACATACACTGGACCATCTGCCACACTCAGCAATGTAATGAATGGAAAAAACCATACAGAATTAGCCCTGCTGAAATAGTGTGTGTTCATCTATGACATTACAGCAAAAGTACACTTCATATGTAGCTGTTATAAGTGTACTTAAGGCTATTATATATTATAAGGTGATCACCACTAAGAATATGCATTCTTACTTAATGTATGTGACTATGCAGAAACACTGCTTTCAATATTGGTGCCAGGAATTACGCTGCTAACTGCCTCTGTAAATACAGTTTTGACTGGATATAGAGTACAGACATGACAGTATGGGATTCAATGCCATAAAATATATTACTATCAATAATTTTTTCTTGGTTAACATCTTCCTTAATTCATGTCCTTTGCTCTTCTAAAGATTACATTTGTTTCAAGACAATCAGCAACCAACTCTATTCTTTGCAAGCATTTAAGATCTGAGTACACCTTCCTAAAGCAAATGCATAAGTTATTAAAAAGATTTTCCTTTCACAGCAGCCCTGTTTTACTCACCGTGAATTTTAAGTGACATGGCAATGTTGCCATATATGAACTTATGTATATATATATATATACATATATATATAACTTATGTATCTTAGATCAAATGGCAGAATTCTCCTTTTCCATAGGTTTCAGCTTTTTGCACATCAGTGACACAGTGCCTTCCACTAGTTGAGAGGGCTTAAGCCCTGATCACACAGTGCTAGAAGTGCCACGATTAAAGCAAGAAGAGAGATTTTGTTTGAATTCATCTAACAGATTCCATATTTTTATGTTATAATAAACCAATTTCTTTAACCAGTCAGGACGATTCAGCAAAAAAAGGAAGGAAAATATTTCTAAATAGACAGATTAAAATAAATACATAACAATCATAACATATTTCAGTCTCAAAAGACTACTTCTATATAACCAATACATATTCTTACCTTTGGAAATATTTTGCAATTGCATGTGATTTTTATCAAAAAGAAAAGAAAAAGTCCAGAAAAGAAAAAGTCCAGAAAAGAAAAGAATGAAGAATAGGAGAAGAAACGGAATCTTACTCAACTTGTGCAACATTTTCACTTGTTTCATACCCTTAAGTAGAAATACAGTAATCAGGAAGAAAAACTATAAAACCATATCCTTGCTAATTATGCTCATTTACATACATGGACATTCAGCACTGAAATGTAGGGGACTTATGCCTTCTTCAGTACATAAGTTTCTTTTGAATCTACCAGCTGGGAGCATTGGCCTGAAGAGGCATTGAGGAAGTAGTTGCTTTACTACCCAAAGGATAAATGATTATAAATGATTATAATAGAAGAAAGCTCTACTGGTTTCCATGCCTAACAGGGTGCAGAGTTGCTTGGCTCTTTCATGCTATGCAAATGAATAGAGTACAAGAGAAAAAAAGAATTAAAGGCATCAGAGCACATGGCTGATGATTTTCCATAGAGGAGTGAAAAAAACTACCAAAAACCTATATTGTAAATACCTAAGAAATAGGAAACTTATTTAAAAAAAATACTCATAGCTTACAGAATGAAACAATAGAACCATTACAGAGAGATTCTATTCAATGCAGTATATTTTAGATTTATGTACATTTTTTTTAAAAATAGAAGATTTTCTTTTCATTTTTGTGCCTCTTTGACACCACTGTGCTCTGTGACATCAGATCTTGCTATAATCAACCTCACCTTGTGAATGGACACAATGAAAAAGGGCGTGCATTAATACTGTCATTTTTATAACTACAGAATTAAAGGAGGCAAGCTAAAAGGTCACATGGAACATTTGCCAGATCTGGAAACAGAATCCTTTTATACTGACTCTATGCTATGTTCTTGCTTTGAGATTAGGGGAAAAGGATGCACTACACCAAGGTGCTGTCTTTCATAAGCATCAGTCTCGTGTGATTTGTAGCAAATCCAGGTGAGAAACAAAAACTAAAAACTGTTATTTGAAGTGCCTGTAATTCCAGAATTTTCTGCATATGTTTTCTGTAGTTACTGACCACCTCAGATTACCACATCAGTTTTTTCTCAGTTCTGCTGTGCCTGCATTGAAGTTGTTGAAAAAAGCAATTAATGGAGGAGGAGAATGCCCATACCAACTAGGTGAACTTCCATGAAACAAGTCCCTATTGGTACAGATAGTCTCTAGAGGAGATACAGTTAAGAAAAATAAAAGGAATGAAAACAAAACCATTTCCCTTAAGATAGAAGCCGGAAGAATTGAGTTTTGCAAAAGCATGATGTAAGGTTGGCTTTTGATTTTGATTTTTTCTTTTTAATCAGTAGGAATGTTAAAATGCATACGTTTTTATTAAAGGCTTAAAATACGATATAGTGTTAGCTAAGGAAAGGCCTGAGATTCCAGCTGGGAGCCCGCCATGGATTTCCGCACGTTTCAAGAGCCGCTAGATGGCGATGCAGCACCTCGAGCACATCTGGAGCACCAGGCGGCCACTAAGCCGCTGCCCGAGACAGCTCGGGCTGATAACCTCCCAGCGTGCCTGCAAAAGGATTGATTTTTCTATTTCCTGGCGAAACGAAGAAGCCCTCGGGTGCTGTCTAATTTAATTCTGCTGTGCCGAATACTGAAAGGTATCTTTCCTTCTGATGGCTTGCTAAATGTTGTACCTGTAGCAAAACAACCCTTCTCCTAGCTGCCAAAATGCTGCTGACCCTGTCTCTGTCACTGTTCACTTTCACTGATAAAATCAAGAAGCTGAATGTTCCTGGATGTTCCCACTGATCAGCCAGCTATTAGATTGTGTCTCATCTTTCTGCAGTGACGTATTTGTAAAACACCGCATGCAGTCAGGATCTTCCAACTATTTTACACTGTTGACTTGATATAATTAGAAATGAATAAAAATTGCCCAGGAATGCAATACCAAAACTGGTTGCACTTCTGGGAAGTTGGCAATAAGTGCAACTGAGCAAAAAAGCAAATACTTGATGGCCTAGTGGGCTTTCTTATTTGTCTCTCTGAGTGAGCCATCCAGTCCATTTTACTCTTCCAAGCAACTTGTATCAAAATTTGCAAGCCAGTAGGGATGAGGAGGAAAAGAAAAAGAACAAACCATGCCAATGCTCTGCTCCTCCTTTGAAACCCAAAGCAGTACTGTAATTAGTCAGACTGACCTGTGTGACAAAGCTGGCAAACCAGAACCTGTATACAGCACTGATTTGCAACAGAAAGAAAAAAAACCACACCAATATTCCCAGTCTGAACACCGTATTTCAACCCATGAAAATGCTGTGACTTCAATAACTAGTGACATTATTGTTTCTTGCTTCTGAAAATCTGCTTAATTATGAGAAGATGAAGAGTCTACATATGAGAAGATACTATGCAAGGAGACTATATACAGAAAAATACTAGTAAGGAGATAAAGAAACACTGCAAATAAAAGTAGTAGGATGAATGCAATTTGTTCCATAGATATAGCAATTGAAAGATAGAAAGTCAGACAACTACATTATTTGCAAATAAGTTTGTTCACCACTGAGAAGCGCTAGCTTAGTAATATGAATAAAGTAAAGCCTGCATGTACATTGGCTGCACAAGGTAAAAAGGAGTACCGCAGTTCACACTTAGATATACCATTAGTGTCTTAGATGTGGTACTATTGGTGTTCCCCGAGTTAATACTTTAGAAAGAGAAATCTGTTTTAAATTTCTAAACAAGTCCGTAGCTTAAATTGGACAATCATTCATCAGAATGACTTTAGGTGTGAATATCTATGAATATTTAACCAGACTAGCATTTACAGTTGCTTTTCCTTAATACTTTGATTATAATGCTCCTCATTTATACTGTCACAAATAAACCAGCAGAGATCCAGAATGCCAGCAGAGCTCATAAGCTGGTTTTATATGCATAAAAGCTGTCTGCTTTTCCCTTTTTGCAGTCCCACAGCCATAGTGCTAATATACACTCATAGAATCACAGCTCTTTTTGTGTGTGGCAACTTTAAAAAATGTACTGGCAGTTGATGAGGATCAGGGAGAGGCTGAACTGTGAATTGTTCACACTTCACACCACTACCTGGAAGCTCTGCAGCACAGTCAACAACTCCCACCTCTCCTCCTCTTTACAGAAGCTTTTTAAGGAGGCAACTTCTCCTGGATCCCCAGGCTCCCATCCCCAGCAGAACTGGAAGAACCTGGTGCTGGTGCCTGAAAGTAGGACACTGCCATGCTGGGCAACCACTGATGGCTCAGCACCACAGCCTCTGACAGGCAGCCGGCACTGACTGGAAACTTGGCCTCCAGGCTTCTCCTGTTGTCAGATCTTTGAAATCTGGGTGAGTGGTCCAGAAGTAAGCACAGTGAAATTACGCCATGTGCGAAACCAATCCTCCTGTGAGGAGAAGCATCTGTTGTGCAGTATTAAGATGGAACAGTTTCAAGGTGGACAGACACATACCTGTACCTACTGCTTTGAGGAGCCCTGTGGAATATCACAGCGAAGTCAGGATCACTAGCAAAGCCCAGGTGTTCCTATGAGCACATTTGGACAAGCAGCTTATACTGGATTCATATATGGATTCACCTGGGTCCAGAGTGAATATCAGGGAATAAGATCTTTACTGTGACAGTGGTAAGGTGCTGGACCAGGCTGCCCAGAGAGTTTGTGGATGTCCTGACCCTGAGGATGTTCAAGGCCACGTTGGGTGGGGTTCCGGGCAGCCTGGTCTAGTATTAAATGGGGAGGTTGGTGGCCCTGCATGTGGCAGAGAGGCTGGAGCTTGATGATCCTTGAGGTCCCTTCCAACCACAGCCATTCTATGATTCAAACCCTAATAATACCCACTTTCAGACCTAGAAAGCAAGAATACAGAAATACTGAGGCTTTGGTTTTAAAGGTGACAAATGCTGTGAAGATGGGCCTGCCACCACCTCAGTCTTTATAGTTTCTCTTATTTAAAGTACAGTCACAGAATAGAAAATGACTGCTACTGTAAATGTTATGACAAAATCGCATAACATAAAACTTATTAAACAGGAGAAGTTCTGTAATTTACATTAACTTATTCCTTTGAAAATGAGCCATCTTTTTATAGGGCTGTTCTTTCTTCTTTTAAAATATATTATGCATGTAGATAGCCCTAAGACTGTACAGTAATAGTGACAGTTCAAAAACCAAGCATTCAAAAATTCACAGATTCTTACATTTAAAAGTTAATGAACACTTAAGGGGTTATTGTATTAAAAAGACAAATAAAAGGCATGCAAACACTACAGACTTAGTTATCTGGACTGTTATTCAGCCATATATTAAATATTGGGAATGCCTATTAAAATCAAGATAGTGATGGATCCCTTTGTTAGAGAGAAAACTAAGAATGCAAATCTTCCCTGGAATTAAATTCAGCACTGATTTGTGTACTGTCAGTGAAAATCATTCACTTTTTGTATCATTTTTTTCCCCAATAGTCTTAGAGAGCTCTCCAACTCATTTCAAGAGACAAAACACTAAAGGTAGCAGCTACAAAGCTGTCAGATAATTTTCTTAATATAAAATGTATCTGCTTTGAAAGAAGTCATTGTTAAAGTATGGAAAAATGAAATCAGAGGACACTCACATAGAAATATTTCCATATCTAGCATGACCATGACAATACTTTCCTTGAAAGCAAAGTTAACTGAGAACCCTGACTGTAAAGTTTACTTGATAACACCACGTCTTCAGTTTGATCAACTGACAGAAATCGCCTCAAAAGCATGAAAATGGGTGAAGGTGAAAAAACAAAAAACAAAAAACAAAAACGCATTAAAAGAAAAGATTTAGGAGCTATTGAATACAGCCATAAGCAATTCAGCTGAAGAGAAGAATAACTGGGGGAACTGATATGCAAGGACCCCATAAAATTGTGTGTGTGTGTGTGTGTTTGGGAAGTAAGGAATAAAAGAAATTGCCTGAAAGTTGAGCATTTCTAGTGTGATATTTATATTAGCAACAAATAAAAAAGTCAAAGAAGCTCAAGAGTAGGAAAAATAGGCTGGCACAGACCATAAAGAAAATATGATCACATCTAGAAAGTAGTAAAAAAAATCCTCTTTCAAATGGTTTTGAAACCTATTATAGTGTGTTTTATTTGAGCTCTACAACAATGTGTTTCCTTACTTCCAGTGGCAGTGAAACCAAAAAAGTGTAGATATTTACAAAGGAAAAAACCTCTCCACTCCCAGCAGAGACTTCAGAGACAAAGAAGAACCAAAAAGGGCTTTAAATTTTACTATATAAGAACCCATGCTATTGACTGTGTGGGAATTGGTTGGTCAGTCTTATAAGTAACAATTTGTTAAATAAAAAGATAGACAGGAAGGATGAAATTCCACGGTATATCATTCCAGTATCTTATGAAGGCTATATTATTTTACTGTGAAGTAAGAAACTCAACAATTTAAGGGAACCTAGACAAGCCAAGCTCTGGCTCTGCTCTGAGACTGTTTCAGCATCACTTAGTTCCTCTGACTATTATCTGTGAACTGTATTCATTTCTCTGAGGATAGAATCTCTCCCTTAGAATGAAGAGATTGACCCCTTTCTCTCTCACAGATAACATTTCCAAAAGCAATTGCATGAAATTTGGTCTACCCTGCAGACAGTATTAAAGCAGCCTTCCCTTTAGATAAGGTATGAATCAGACCAATCCCCAAAGCATCATGATTTAATTGCTTCTCCTTCCTGCAGGTACAGTGTATATCTGAGCAAGCCTTGATTCTTTTTCTGCATAGAATTTCACGTGAGAATAAGAGCAACTGCAGAAAAACATAACTAGCAAAACCTGCTGAGTACTCAGTGGCCAGATAGCACTTAGCTCAATAGACTTGAAAAAACAGAACAACACCAAAATAAAACACAACATTAAAACTTGCAGAGGAGCTTGAAAGCCAAATAGACATTATAAAACAGTCACATATCAGAAATCTCATTAGCCTCCAGGCATCTGAATAACAGGAGCAAATATGCAGTGCTAAATGCATCTTAAGAGACTAGTGTAACTAAAAAGACACGATCTTTAAGAGAGACAAAGGAGCTGTTATTGACTGTCAAAAGAAAACCTAAATGCCACTCAGTGACTGATTTAGTCATTAACGAGTTAAGTATTCCCTGAGCATTTTACAGCACAGGAGGAAAAGGAATTTGTTGAAGTGAGAGAGAGAAGTTTGCTCACTAGCCTAATACGTTGAGGAGGGGGAGGAGAAGACAAGAAGTATTTAGTGTGCTGCTAGCTCACTAAAGCCCACAGCACCTCTGTGAGATAAATGAAGAGTTAATTCCATTTCAGAGATGACTATATTAAATTAAAGACTCAGAATTTCCTCACATAGCAAATAGAAGCAAAGTCTAAGATGAGGCTGTAACTTGTATATTCATAACTTTAAAAGAGGGATTAGGTTTTTCACAATTTTTGTTCTTTAGTTGAATGTTAAAAGAGAATGAACCTCAATTTATTTAATAATAAAATGTATATCAGCAAAAATAGGTGGTTGCTTTTTTTCTCTCCTTCAGAAAAAAAAAAAAAAAAAAGGATTGTGTTGAAAAACAAACAAATTATTGTAACAATTCCTTTTTAATTCCTTTTTGTTGTTGTTGTTATTGACTGACTTAAAGTTTTTATGACCACAAATAACTGGTTATCAAACGAATTCTTGGAAGTCTGGCACTAATAGACTAAGCAGCTGGCAGTACTCTTCGGAGAAGAAAATCAAAACCTTTGGAAAGAAAAGCTGTATAAACTGCCATATATTTTTGGGGACAGAGAACATTCAAAGTTTTAACACACTCCGTTTAAACTTTGTTTTCCATATTATCTCCTTCTGCAGAAATCCCTTCTGACCATTATGCATTACAGGAAACAGTTCAGCACACCCACAGCAGAAATTCCCTGGATTCTTTGCTGTCAAATAAAATGCTTTCTTTTTTCTCAGATATGGCTTCTCTTTTTCAACATCAAACTTCCCTGCAAAAACGTTTATTCTTTATGTGCACATGTGTCAGCTTCATGTTTTGACTCAAAGATGCTTTAATTTCTTTTAGACCTATGATATTTAATACTTTTTTTTTTTTTTTCTCAGAGCTTTTTGCTAAAGAGGAAAATGTGGGTTTTTGATCGCATGCGCATGGAAATGTGGTTTGAAAAAAGTGATGGTATTTGGAGAAAAAGAAGTTTTGGCACTGCTCTGTGAAAGTTCCCCTAGAAATACAGATCAAATCTACCCCCTGTAGCTTTTTATCAAAGGATGAATTAAACAGACCTCATTTCTCATGTGAAATGAATTTCCAGTTGGTGAAATCAGAGCTTTTAGATATGGAAGCACAAACAAGTGATGTGTACAAATCCAGGGACAATTTTCTGCAAGTCATTTACTTCACAGTGTCTACATCTTTACTTACTTTTACCTGAAAAACATGTCCAGAATTTAATCCTATCACCTCTCTGAAGTTTAAGGTACCTCTAATTATCATTTACTTCAGAATAAAAGCATACGTGAGGACAGTTATTATTAGAATTTATAATCAACACAGCTTGTTATCCTTGGTAACTTGTCTACCAGCTTACCACAGCTTGGATAGAGTTTAATGCTGCTATATTATCTGTCCTTATTTCCCAGAACAGGAATCCTAATTTGAAAGTTCTGCAACTTTAAAATCACATTGCCCAAATTCAGGTATGTGAGTTGATGTTATGATAGCTAAAACCAGTTTGATTCTTTGAGATGTTGAAGGACATAAGTTCTAAATTTTCAGTCCTGGTCAGAGTACCAGTGCTTGAAGCCAGAAGGAATTTTAGTATTTCTTTTAGTAGAGAAGTTAGATCTATCATTCTTCAGTTTTACCCCTGAATTCTCTGAAAAGCACAAAAGACATTGGGAAAATAGTAGATTGGTCAATACGCTGTTTTCAAATAACTTATTAAGTCACCTGATACATTAAAAGTAAAGCTAGAGATTGTAAGATGCAGTCAGAGAAGAAATAACCACTGTTTCCAGATCCATTTATTTTGCAGCATCTGGGAGATAGGCTTCCTAAATGAAGATGAATGCAACAGAAAATCTTAAAAAAAAAAAAAAAAAAAAAAAAAAAAAAGTGCTTTTGAAACTGTCCATGAGGCAGATCTGTTGCGCTCTGGCAATAAAACTCTTTCCTGTAACTTTCCCAAGAAACCTGTGAAAGTACCAGTTAAGCTTTTAGCAGGAATAACACACTCAGATCAGAAATAATCAAAATAGAAGGAAAAAACTCGTAGCACTGTAGCAAATAGAGAAGACTGTAGAGTTTGTCTCACAAGAGCTGTTTAAAAGCAGATGAGAAGAGGATCTTTATGCAATCATGTAGTCTTGGAGTGATCAGGTAATGAGCTGGACCTTCAAGTAGATCTCAACTAATTTTCTTCATTTTTTTGCTTATTTTTTAATTCAACATAAAAACGGTGTCACAATGAACATCTGGGATTGAGGCACCTTCACCTGCAACTCCTCTGTTCTTTTATAAAACCATTTAAATGATCTGATTTGCTCCTAGAGAGGTCTCATACTCAATATTAACAGCAAAATTCAAAAGCAAAAACATGTACCCTCAGTTATCTGATAATATTGGAAATTCCTATCTGTACTATGAAGTGAAGGTTTAATAATCAAATAGGGACAAGAGTCCTAATAATAAGTCTTTGATAAAGTAAAGAGAGAGAGAAGAAAATAGAAGTTTAAGAAAATGTAAGTATCAAACCACAGGAGAAAGTGAAATAATAGTAGTATGTGGAAGAGGTATGTGATGAAACCTGCATTTGTGGTGAATTCAAGTTTCAAGAATTTCACTGATTAAACACATCCAATTTATTTATTTATTTTTTTCTTAAATATTCTAACTACTAACTTCAAACAGTTACCCATCTTCTTTCTGTGGTACTGACAGTGCTAATTATTCGGCCTGGCAACCTGATGGCTTTCTTGCTTAACATGACATTATTTGCTAAGCAAAGAGCAGAGGAAGCTTTGCAAGGCCATCTTCTACTGATCTGTCACAAACAAGCAAACAAACAAGCCAGTGGAAATTAAAGATGGGATAGAAGAAGAGTGGAATCCTCTTAGGTTTTTCATAGTCATGTAAAATCAGTGCAGAATCTCATCCTTTGTAATTATGAAACGACATCACCATGCATAAAAAAATCTGTTTGGTTAGACCTGGTCAAACGAAGTCTTTTTCTACATTAGGTCTCCTTAGCATACTATAAGAAAAGTAACATGTAGCAATAACAAGTAAAGAATCAAAATTTGAAGTGGTAAATTGTAGCAATGTTATTTTATCATTCCCTAAATTGTGGTTGTAAACACCTAAGACTCCTACAAAGAAACAAAAATCGCCACTTATTGCAGTCACATATAGTTACACAAAACTGTTGTGCTAATTTGTATCTCCATTTCCCTTTCTTCAAAAGTTCTACGTTGAGCAAGATGAGCACATTAATTCTTTAATAAATTTTTAATAAAGTAATTTTCACAATATTTTTGTTGGACAGCCAACAGAACACAACTTTGCTTTAGAATGCAGAACAAAAATAGTAATGTAATAAAAGCCTATCTTGATTTTAAAATGAGTTGTCTGACCATAATTATTAGTTTTTGACACAGCCCATCATGCACTTGGGTTTTTCCAATGTTGCAAAAGACTCTACAAAGAAAAACAGAGCTCAAAGTGAAAAAAGTAGCTTGCATTACAGTTTCATCTGGCTGTTTCTGAACCGGCTAAATCGTATTCTTCCATAAGAATCCCTTATTTTCTTTTCTAAGGAAGCACTCATGAGTCATGGGTTGTAGATCTAACTTCTGCTGAAAACAGACTTGTGAATCCCATTTCTAACAGTGAATCATCTGGCAGAAATGAAGCGTTAAGTGTCACCATATTTTTGATTACACAAGATAGAATGCAGGGATATAAACTAATACTGCAAATAAAAAAAATATCATCTAGCCATAGCAAATGATGTTTACTCTTGTTAATTTATCTTGCTATGAATACTATGGTAAAAGCCTCACTGTCATGTGACACAAAGTACTGCCATTTAAAAAAAACAAACAAAAACAAACAAACAAACAAACAAAAAAACCACAGGTTTTTGATGGTTTTGCTTTGTACTGAAAGGTGGCACACAGCACCAAGTACAGTCTAGTCTGTCTAGTCTTGTGCCACGGCAGGTATTTTCTGTTTTCTTATCACTCACATAAGGTTGGCCCAAAGGTACTAAGCTGGTAATATATTCAGAATCACATGCCTGAGTGACTCTGACAGTGAGACTTCACGTACCCTGTTCATCTTGAGCAATCTGTACTATGAGTCTTAACACATGCCAAACCGCATCCCCAGTCTCTTGCAAACCAGTGCTTCTGAGTCCACTTATATCTTCCATTCCCTGATGTTATGCTTCCATGAATGTGCCTCTACCATGTACAGTTCCCCCCCAGACTATACATATCTTCAATTATTTTTCCAAATAGGCTCAACACTTTAATATCTTCCACAGGCTGACATGTTCCCGTGCAATATATAACTTCAGCAGAGGATTATGAAACCATAAACCTAGTAGGCTGTGTCTCCAGGAAGGCAACAGAATGCTCAAAGAAACTTTACATTGAAAAATCCCACAGAATTTTTGGGTTACATCTTTGGTCCATAAATGTAATTCATGAGCTCTGGTGGAGATTAAAACTTCATTGTATATATGGATACACAGCCATTCTCTCTAGAAGGAAGTAGGCATGAGCAGTATGAACATGAGCCAATATGTATCATGTTGTTTGTGGACAATCAACAATAAACAGATGGTTTTTATTACTGCAAATCTTGCCTCTGTCTCAATTCCACAGTTCACACATCATATGATATGGCTGAGTAGTGCTACACATCACAAAAGCATGTAGTGAAATATCTAAGAACAATATAACCTCTAGCAATAGGAAGCTCCAAAGTTCAGACTGCCAAAAAAATGAAAGATACAGTGGGAAAATATCAATAAGAACTTCTCTCTGATCTTAATAAAAAAGATAAAAAGTAATGTCAATATCAAAACAAGGGGCTATGAAGAAGAGGTAAGTCGATTATAGGCTTTTCTAATCATCAGGGTCCTTAGAGATTTTTTCATCCTTAAGGCTTGAAAAAGTTTTGTTTCACCTCTTCCACTTCTAACTTTTCCAAGCTAGGATTTTATAATGTTATGAACAACAGATACGGCACAGCTCCTGATGGTCTCAAGCAGGAGTGGACAAGAGCATCATTTCAGTTGTGTTATATCATCACGAAAAATGTTTCTAATGTCAGTAATCATGATATATATGCAAAGAAAAATTCTCCAAGTCCAACAGTTGAACTGTTATTTTTATTAAAAATTAACAAGAGATTGAGCCTTAACTATCAAATAACGATACAAAAACATTAATTAATTCATTTTCATTGACTTCCTGATACAAGAAATTTCTAAGAACGTATCTAATGAGATTGTGCAGGAAGGATTAAAGCCGTGCTCTGTTCCAGGAGTTCTCAGCAATGGGGTTGGTAATACAGAACAGTGGGAGAAGGTCACTGGTTGGTACAGATACAGTTTTGTTACAAAATACCTGTGTAATCTGAACTGCATTGAATCCTTCAGAGAAAACTCTTCCTAACTTGCACCTCCCCCTCAGTACCTGAGGTCACTATGGAGACAGCTGCAATTCTACATCTTTACACAGTACATGAACTTATTTTAAAAGTTTCTATATCCTCTCACTTTGGTCAAGAATATCACTACAGCAGTCCTAAATCACTGAGCACTTTACTTGTGAAACTGCTATAAGCATAGCAAGTCAGATCTATTGCTGATACTAATATTTAACTGAAATGAAGGACTGCTTGATGACAAGAAGGAACTAATCAGAAATTTAGAAAAAAATAATCAAGTCATAGCTCTCAAAGATACCAAGAGTCTACATATCCATGAAAGTATGTGTGGTATAGATTTTGTAGACTTCTAAGGAACAAATAAAATCAAAAAGCATCAGGAGGTGGACAAGATGATGGAGACTAGCAAGTCTGGTATAGTAAGATTAAACATAATATCTGAAAAATTTGGCAAAACATTTGAGAAAAGAAAGTAGATAGGTGTAAAGCAACTAACAAGTCTATTTTGATTAGGATTGAGATGCTTGTCAGTGAGATATATATCCACATCTATGGCATAGTGGGTAGTTGAAGGCTGACTTATTCAATGACTTCAATAGTAAGCAATTTCCATCTACTGTCACTACCAATCTGCAAATCACCGCCATTGGTCCATTGTTCTACATAAGATATTGAGAAGAAAAATGAAAATATCCATGTAATGGAAGAATTACAATTCTATACAAAATACAAACCAGGAAAATAGGAAAATAGGAAAAAGAAAACCCAGTTGGAGGTTTTTGCTTTTTTTTTGCTTTTTATTTTTTTTTTTAGAGAGAGAGAGAGAAGGATTAGATGGTAATACAGCTGTTTTTTTTGCTTGAGAGATGTAATACATATTTAATTAAGTGTCACTTAACCTGAGAATTGCAAGTGAAATGCCTAAAATAAGGAAATGGCAGAAGAAAAGCAAATATAAAGAACGTATTTGTATGCAGAGAACAGTTAAGTTAGCTAATACAGAAAGATATGCAAGTACTACACATACCACTACTGAAAAAACATGCAAAACCTGTCATAGGCAGGTAATTAAACAAGAAGAAAGAATACCACAGTTTATCAGCAGAGACACACAGAAGTCCTGTTGTGACTAATTTATTTTATTTAAATTTGTCAGCCCCTGGGTAACTTCTGTCAAGATGAATCAGCATTACATACTCGGCTCCTTACAAATACAACAGATTACTGAAGTTTTTTCTCTTGTACACATTAAAACAGCATCTGTGCAACCTATCACATTGGTGACTAACAGGACCTCCTGATAGGAAATTTGGCTAATTGTTTTCAGCTCTTTTGAAACCTCTGCAATAAATAATTTTAATTTTTCCATTAATTATGGAAGTGTATAAATTAGCTGGAAGCAGGGTCTCAAATTAATCTGATCTTATCACAGTTGTTTAAGTTTAGTGCCAAAATTGGGAGCGTAGCTACTGCAAACATCTTCACAGTGAAGAGAAAAACGTCACGCTGTTGTATGGTTTTCTCCTTTTCAGAAGTGAACTAAACATCTTGAATGGAAGGCTCACACTAATTAAGTATTCTTAGGAGGCATCAACTATGGTCTGTATCTTTTACTGAAAAGAGGCAAAGTAATGCCCATTATGGAAATCCTCTGTACTTCAACGCAGCAGTATTCTGATTCCGCTGGAAAAGTAGAAGAAAATCTTCCACGGGAGTGTTTGGATGACAGTGGAAAATGCTGACTGCAGCGCGTAAGTGGAGTTACCCCAACACTTCCCAAGATGATCAGTCCCGCTTTCAGAGATAGAACAGGAGGTGTCAAAAGGTCTTCAGTTCTGCTGAGCATTAGGGAGAACTTCCAAAGCTGCTTGTTTCATTAAAGAGTCTGCCTACTGAAAATATATCTATAGATCTTAGGAAAGATAGCAATGATTTGCATATTGAAATAATTCATAGAAGAAAAATGTCCTTGTGGCAAAGAAATAAAGATCTATTTCCCAGAAGTGTGTTCTACACACAGAAAAAAATACAGAAATGGTTATTATTTATTAGATGTGCTATAGATTTATTTTTAGACACTGCAAAATCTAGTTTCCCATTTGATCACTAGAATTTCAGATCGATGAAAAGAATATATAAACTACCTAATGTCCTTAGATACTGATTTTATTCTTTGAATTCATTTATCATCCTATTTATTTGTACTCTTTTCAGTTCCTATGAAAATAACAGAAACTGGAATTAAGCAGTCTTAATACTATTTGAAGAAGTATTTCAGTAGTTCACGGAGAACATAAAATATTCTACTACTCTTTTACCCTGTAACCAAGGTATTTTCTAAATACAGTGCGTATGTAACACTATATTGCAATGGAAAAGCACAGCAACGATAGCAGGGTAGCAAAATCAGACTGCAGCAAGTGAAGATATGCCCAAATACAGCAGCTGCAGGCACAGAAAAAAAGCAAAAAAGTCTGCTTATCCTTGGAAGGTCTCAGGTAGGCAGGAATCTCCAGCAAGCTACCCTCACCTCCCCTGGCAACACTTAAATGAGGTCTGGGAGGGGGTGGAGCCAGGATCCAGTCACTCAGGTGCATTGCATGCACATGAACTCCCCTGGGGTTGGCCCTGCCTTCCCATCAAGTGCTCAATCACTGACTCAAGCCATGACTTAGCATTTCTGCTACTGCACAATAGATATTGTGAAATAAGTTTTTCATGTCAACTTGTAATGACACAGACTCTGTCTGTATCTAGAATATGATAAAGCAACTATTGAAAGTACCAACCAACAGTAGGGAAAAAATACCATTTAAATATGTGAATTACACAGTATAAAACTGAGAATACACCATTTACTGCAAAAGGAGTAGGCCATCATGATGTGCCACGGGGCACTTCAGAGTGGCAGCAGTGTGAAGTCAGTCAGCACTGATGAGCTGATGTGCTGGAGTCACACCTAAGCTTCTGCTATGTGTGGTACCCCCTCTAGAGTGACCATCTGTGACCCAGATTTTCTGGAATTACATTATTCCCCCGTATTGCTCAGCAGAAGTAGGAAAACCAAGCTACAATCTGGCCCTGCACTATCAAGTCTTAAATCAAAGATGATTTGGTAAGCCATTCTAATTACAATAGCAGAAGGGCCTGTTGCATGATTATCACAGATTCTATTTGTAGTGTATTTTTGCTCATTTCAAACTGTTTTACAAAAATGCTGTTTAGTATAAAATAATTAAATCTCAGGGGGCAAGGTAAAACAATGCATCTCATGCATTATGCAAATACTGAAGGTCAAAGCCTGTAAAATGGTCACATACTGAAGCTCTTCTTTGAAAGTGAAAATCTTCCACTGAGAAAACAATTACCTCTATTATCCCAAAACTGCAGCTTTCATTATGCAGAGCTATATTGTCTTAATTGCACGGACTGATAATTAAGCTGATAGGATCTAATTTTCTTTGTATGGAATGACAGATTTCTAATTGCCTATCTTCATGCTTTGCCTATTGGCTAAGAGCTTCTTTCTCTGTAGTGTGGCTGAAATCAGTCACGTCTTTTGTTTTAGGGCAATGCACACTACTGTCATCCAATTCTACTTTCCGTTCCTCCAGATTGCTCCTTGTAAGACTGTGAGTGGTGAGTAGCTGTACATACAGAAACATTTTCTTTGACACAAGCCTTATTTAAATTCTTATGCGCGGTGGTGGGCAGAGTCGTTAGTTTACTCAAAGCAGATATTTCTATTTATTTTGTTAGTAAATTTTTATTAAGGAGATGGTCTTAAACATGTATTTATTTTCCTATGACCATGACATTCTTAGCACGTGTCCCTTGGTTGTTTTATTTAGCTTCTCAAAGTTATCGGACCCTTGGGCTAGTGTTCTGCATTAGAGGAACAAGAAACGTATCATAGATAATAGACCTGAGTGTTTAACTTATGCTTCCCACAGGAATTGTAAATGAACAGTACAAAAGCAAATTTCCTCTGCCTTCACAGAGTGCACATCATCTCAAAACCACACTGGGAGGCCTTGCTGTGCCGAAGCAAGGCCGCAGAATGCAAGAATGAAGTGGTCATCTGTGGAGACAGTACTTAAGAGGGCATTTAACTCAGAACATTCTTGAGAACACAGTGTGAAGTCTTGCTAGGAGCTCCTTCTGCTCCTACAACACAAATTACATTGTCTTCAGCACTGCATTTTACAGCAACCTCCACTCCACAAGTCCTTAATAATGTGTGTTGGAGCAAGTAAGACCTCTTGAGACACTAGGCAGTGGAGGAGGAGGAGGAGAGATAATCTAGCCCATTAAGAAGCCAATGCTAGTGCCAGTGCAAGTGAGTTCTAATAAACAGTAAGAGTTTTCATTATTATGCTTTTGATCTCCTTGTAATCACTGGAATAAAGTTACACATGCAGAATTTAAGACTACATTTCTTAAGTTAAGAAACAGTGCATTGAATTCTATGTCAATCAGAGATTGATATGTCTGAGGGGATACAACTTACAGTGGTAAAAAGAAAAACACAAAAACAAGATGCAATTAAAGCTTGCCTTTGACATAGCTCAAATTTCATTTTCTTAAATCCTCATATGACAATATTTCTGTCACTTTTCCATTCCTTCAGCTTATGATTAGTGAAATTTATGGCCTTCAACTTAACATCAGAAAGTATGCTTTTTCAACATTGCCAACCGTATCATATAAATACTTATCAGAAAGTATATAACAAGGAAAACATCAAACTATTTACATTCAAAATGAAATCTAACCAAAATATATTGGTTCATTGTGCAGACCATTCTCTCCTTCTTCCCAGGCACAGAAGAGAAAGAAAAAGAGTGGACGAGGCACACAGCATTTATGTCAGGCAGGTCACTACCTGCTGTGCGGAATACTATCCTGACATGAGCAATATATTTATAACTTTATAAATTTATAAATTTAACTTCATAAACTTTAAAATAACTTTATAAATTTATAACTTTATATATAAGAATAGGATAGACACCACTGAAGATCCAAAGATCCATGATTACAAACAAAACTGAGAGCAGAAGAAAAAGTAAAACTTTCCAGAAAGTTGTTTTACTTCGTTATGGAGCTAACTATTCGGCTGTTCAAACTAACACCTCATATATCCTGGAATGCCAGGGGAAGTGTGTTCCAGCAAATTTGCTTAGCAGCAATAAAGTTTTCTTCAGCTGTCAGTACAAGACAACTGTACTAATCTATTCACATTAGTTTCACCTGACTGCTCAGTTTTCTGCAAGACTCAATTACTTCAGGATTAGCACAGCAATAAATTAAAATTCTTGAGGACTGCTCAAACTACTCTTAATTTCCCCAAACTCTACAACTTCTACAAATCATTTGTTAGTGTAACAGAACTAATTCAGTGGATGCTACATTTGCTATTAGCTCTGTGTCTATAAACCATTAATAATAATAAAAAAGATCTCAATTAATGAGGCAAGTGAGACGGTGTCACTGAGGAAAATGGCAAGTACGCAGAAGCACTGAATGTCTAAAGCAGTTATTTGGAGCTTGTCACTTTTTTTTTTTTTTTTTTTTTAAATTCCAAATCTAGGCCTCTTATTTAGTTGTACTGTATGAAGACACAGCTTTTTTGGCAACTCTGCACATAGCAGGAGGTTGAAACTAGATGATTATTACGGTCCTTTTCAACCGAGGCCATTCCATGATTCTACATCACATATAAAACTTTTCAGAGGCTGGAAGAGACTGAAAATTTGGAAGAAACATGCTCCCTGGTAGTCTGATCATTTTGGTGCTGTGTTCATTGCAAGTAAAGCAATGACCTGTTTTCTTCACAATCATGCAACCTCACTATCACAGACCTACACTAGAGAACCACCATTTTATAATGACACCATCTGTTTAAGGTAGAATTATCAAATCAAATTATGAAATTGTAATAAATTGAAGATTTCTTGCAAACTACTCCTCTTCAGTGGAAGGCTCATCAGGACCTCATGTTTGAAAGGTCTTTTCAGTCTTTCCACAGTAATTATAATTTTGCCATGTGTCCCAGAATTTTTGGTAATCAGAGCTTATCATTACTCTAAAACCACTATCATTCCCCACAGACTTCAGTAACTGCAACATCTAATCTCTACCAAGACGAATGAACCAAATGCATTTGTCTGCTTTTCATGAACCTTAGTGCAATACTTTTAAATAACAAAAAAACCGTATTTTCATAGTATTATAGAATCATCATCAAAGAATCGTCAGAGATTGGAAAAGACCACTAAGATCATCTAGTCCAACTGTCAATCCATCACCACTATGTTCACTAAACCATGACCCTTTGTGTGACATGCACACATTTCTTAAAAACCTCCAGGGATGATGACTCCACTACTTCCCTGGGTAGCCTACTCCAACATATGACATTCAATGTTAGGAATTTTTTCCTAATATCCAACCTAATATCCAATCATGTACAGAAAAATTCTCCTACATGTGTAGTTCAGAGAAGGTATAAAATCCATGTCAGTCCTGCCAGACTGCAGGAGCAAGTCATTTACAAAGGATAACCAAGTTATTTATGACCAAAGGAAGTCAATAAGTAAGGGCCAATTACTCCGTGTTTAGTCAGAAGAGGATATATATCCTTCATATAGAGGATACAAGTATTTCTAAAACTAGTTTGCTGGCCAGTTATCATGCAAAATGGCATAAAAATTGGTGTTTTGATTATGAGGATTACAAATCATCAAATACACTTAAATTTAAATGGAGGAAACACATATAACAAGGATACAGCTCTTTCCAGAACAAGAAATAACTTTAGAGGCAACAACACAGCATGAGCATCTTGGAGGCCACTTAAGGCAGAAACACAAATGTTCTGACAGCATTGTGATTCAGCCAAGAGACTTTCTTCAGGAGCTGGGCTGAAGTATAGGCAAAGCAGTAAAATGTGATCATTCATTTAAGAGAGACAAGTGATAAGCATAACACATGATATCCTTGCCAGAGCATGGTAAACAGTAGAAGACCACTACAATACTACTAAAAAAAAAAACAGCCATGGAAACTACAGAATTGGTGACCTTCTTGGAAAATTATGTGGCTAATTTTTTTTGTTCAATAATAAGGTTTTTCTAATATGTCTCATTCAGAATGGGAAAAAATAGTATCAAGATTTAAAGTTCACTATGGAGAATGTAGAGAACGTGTAAGGGAAAAGCTTATTGCTGTCATCTGAAAGGTGCTGTTTAACACACTATGCTTTACTGTGCAATGTATGAAATTTATGCTCCATGGACACTGCCAAGACTGAAAATATTGAACTGTGTAAGCACGTTTTACTAAAAGAAATTTGCCTAACCTTCTTTTCTGTTTCTGCTCCTAAACAACATCCTTCTCTTGGTGCAGTGATCTGAGAATAAAGACATGTGATTTAGCTTTTAAGGAAAGTCTGAGTAATTCTGTAATAGCAAAATGAATTTTCTGCACAGTGCTCTGATAAAATTTTCACTTTTGTCAGTTCTAAGTTATGACATTCTTATTATCTATTTCAATGTTAAGTTACTAACAACACTACTGAGCATACTTGTAGTAGAGGAAGAATGGATCAAAATGTTTGAAACTGTCTTAATCATTCAATTTGTAAGACAATATGAATTGCCTTTGGAAGATAAGGTATTCAGAAACCAGTTTTCTTGAGGAGAGGAAGAAGTGAAGCAGTACATAAACAAGGCATCAAAATTGGAATAACGTGGCAAACAGAATAAAGATATTTAAAAAATCTCAGAAAAACACAGCAAGAAAATATCAAGATACCTTAATGGCTTCAAGCTATTAAGCTTAAAGCTGCATAGCTATGACTATCAAGATACCTTAATAGCTTTAGGCCGTTAGAAGATTCCCTTAAATGTTTGGATTTGACATACTGTATTTCTGCTAGAGTTAAATTTGATCTAGAAGATACTATCCTGTATCCTGTACCCTGCAAAAGAGAAATTAAATTTGTCTACCTTTAACTTCCACATTTCATCAACATTTTTCCTGCTAAACAAAAAACTCCAAAGAAAAAAAGAAGGCCTTCTGTCATTAAGCAATTTCTAATGGGAAATTAAGCATGACCTTAGAAAGCCAGTCCTTAGAAAGCTGAAAGCAGTGAAAACAGCATTGTGCTTTAAGCCTACAAAGTGATTCAATAGTTTATCCCCTTTCACCTTGTTTGTTATATCTAAGGTACAATCTAAGGTACAACATTTGTATAGCCATGGCTCACTACCCACAGTGCTCACATCCTTTGTAACTAAAACTATTTCACTAGAGGAGAAATAAACAACTATCCTAAACTGTTCTCACCTCGAGTATATGGGGCAAATGAACCATTTTCCTTAGTACTCCAGACTCACAAGAGTGCTGCATCACCTTCTGAATCTTCCTCTCCAAAGGCAAAGTTAATCTGCATAAGTTTATTTAGGGTTTAGGAAGGCAGCGGGGGACACACAAGAGAATAGCCACTCCTGAAGGAACTGTGGCCCATGGCTAAACCCACACTGAAGCAGAGGCTGTGAACAAGGAAGAAGCAACAGAGGAAGAGTATGAAACAGGGAAAAGCAAGAAAGAAGCCACTATGCACCTAACCCAGGTTCTGTGCCTGGCCTCGCTCCGCATGCAGCAAAAGTAGGGAGTGGGGACTAGGACATGTGGAGGAGAGCTGTGCAGACTGAAACTGAGATAAGCAAAGGAGTGAAGGTGTTTTCCCTGTTTCTTTACCTATTTGTCTTCTTTTCTTCTCAACACCTGAGTCAGTGATTGAAAGTTCATGTAACTGACAATAAAACAAATTAAGTGAAATTCCCTGAGCAAATAGTGTTCTACCCACAACAGTGCCTCGACTGGAATCAGGGCCTTATTACTCTCCATCTGCAAGGCTTAGATAGAAATTCCAGTGAAAAACAAAAGCCTATTGCCATATTTAAAACAATTATTTTCACAGGTTTCTCAATCAGCAGACTATTGGAGTACATTTTAAGTAATTTTGGTTCACATTTAGAAAATCCAAATTTCATTGCTAGGCACTCTGAATGGCTTCCCTGATTACGTTCTGGCAACTTCACACATTAGCATTTTCATCACTTGTCGCATAGCTGCATAACAACCACACTGGCCACTGTCATGGATGAAGGCCTCCATATTAGGCACTTTACATGCAAGCATTTGACAAAAAAGACAAAAAGAGCTGTATAAATAGAATGGTGTTAGATCTTTTTAACAAAGTATTTAATACTGTGATACACTTGCTAAGATAATTGGAGTATTAAGACATAATATCAAACATACATATCTTCTACAGAAGAAAGGAGTCTGACCCCAAGCTTTGATGAAATAATTACTGAGTCAACAGTTTTCATAAGAACTCATCTCCCTCTCCAGTACAATTAAATGGAGACCCTGACTTTATTACATCCATTAGTTGCTTCCTATCCCAGATAGCAACAGACTAAGAGCCAAGAGATTTAGTCTTTGATGTGATGCTTATCCATACATTACCAGCCCTGTGTGCTAGTGTAAAACCACACTGGCTTTGTTCAGTGGAGTCTTTTGTGTGAAAGGGCAGTGAGGAGGGCAGCACCTTAGGAGGCTGAAAACAACCCTGTAATCCTTTTGTCTATCAGTGTTTTCTACTTTGAAAAAAAGAACCTAAACATATTTTTATTCTGGTCATCAATCTGAATCTTACCATTCCTCATGGAGCTGAAATGCTCAAAGCTCTTGTCTGGGGCAAGAGTCAACTCAGCTTTTTCCTCTAGGTCCCACTAGGGACTCAGAAAGATCAAGCAGTTGCTGACAGTGCTACCAAGAGGAAAGTATCATGTCACTTCTACTTTCCTGTCTTCTCCTTCCTTCTGAAGAGTGAACCTTGTGGCATCACACTCCTAAGAGCAGTTGCACAGTCTCAGGTTTTTTTCCCGTGTTTAAAGGACCCCTATAAGAACCAGTCTAACTCCAATGTTTGGCATTTAAAAATTCAATTTATGGCTAAACAAATAGACTATTTTGATCATTTCACAAATCTTGTATTAAAACAATAGCTATAAGTGAATAGAAGTTGACTTTGGCCCCACAGTGATGCTTCCATTAACAAACATTAAATTAGGCTAACTTTTATGCTACTCATGGCAGACATTTTTCACAATGACATATAAAAACTTTTTTCCTAATTACCAGTTTAAAAGAAGGCTCTCAACTGTAGACATGCCATGAATATTTAAATTCCGGGTCACATATTATAAGGGACAAGTCCTTATAATATGAATGTGAAATATCTGAGACCTCAAGCTCTGTTGCTGTTCTATAGCCCATGAAATTAGATGATTTTGCTGTCTCGTGACACTGAACAATGTTCATTGTTCCTATAAGGTGAGAGATGTTTAATAGACTTTTGTTGTTGTTGTTTAACATGCAATTTGAAGCACTCCTTAGCATTTGAATTTCATTCTCTTTGAGATACAACATCTGTGTTTTTATCTCCTACACACAAAATTGACATTAATGTGGTAGTCTTTAGCAAACACTTTTGACACGTACCAGATGTAATTATTATCACTTAATAGAGTACTCATCCCAGCAAGCAATAGATTGGCAATATAGCATAGAATAAGATCCCCTGTTTCTTCTTCTGGAATGATTTTTCATGGCATAGAAATTCTTTCCCTTAACTTGTAGAATATATATTTTTTTAACTTTCAGGGATCTTTCACTCTTTCTTTACTTTGGAGAATATTTTAGGCAATATGTAGCATTGTAAATAATGAAAAAATAAGTCTGTAAGATTACGTGAGGAGTAAAATCAGTAAAGTAGCTGCGAATTTACATCTGTAGGTGATTACAGATGATTGCACCCATGACACATATGAAATGATTACTACCCAGATGTTACAAAAACCTGAATGCAAAAAGATTTATACTATATGGAAAGTACAGGTAAGGAGGAAAACTACTCAGGACCCAGCAATAAGTTCTGAGGGGGTGGAAAGGAGTCTTGTACTTTTTTGTCTGCATGACACCCTTTCCAGCAGCACCCAGGCATTCAGCCCTACCAATAACATTAGTGTGGACCTGACGGCAATTACTGCCACGTTAAACACTTTGTCTAGAGATAGACACACAGTCACCAGACAGTGACATGGAAGGCAGAAGTAATTATTACAGTTCCCCAAGTCTCCCATACTGCTATTTAATTCAACATTTATGCATTTTAGATATGTTAGATGAAAATATGCAAACATACAATTACATCCAATGAGCTATACAGTTATCGGGGTTAATTTACAGAATGAAGGTCATTTTTCTCAATATTTAGCCCCAAATATTTACACACTTCACAATACTGTCATGCTATCAGATACACACTGTGGAGTTAAACACTGCTCGGAGAAGCAGACAAAAGAGTAAAATGAGAAACAGGCCAACTGTGAATGCACCTGATGCTCTCAGTGTGAGTTAAAGCTGAAGGCTGTTCTAATATGAAGCAAATATCAATCTTTTTATAGAAGTCTGAATCAAAATCAGCTAAGAAGTCTGAAAAAGAGAAGAGCTTGACAGTGCTATACAGGTATAGTCAGTAGTAAGAAGCTTTGCCACCCACATCCACACAGTCAGCCAAGCCTTTCATTCATTTCATTTCTCTTACACCCACTCAGCCCCATGGGTAGTATTTGGAAAATCTTCCAGGCATCCTGATGGATAGCATGTTGTTCCTGCATTGGAACAACATCTACTTAAGAAGTTGCATGTCAAACTGCTGGAAAGAGCATTTGAGTTTCTATTGAGTTCCCGAGCCACTTGCTAAAACAAAACAAAACAAAACAAAACAAAAAATAACTCTTTGTAACCTTCCATTAACTGGAACTGTAAACATCTGAAGTCACTTCACCTGTGGGGAGCAGATTATTCTTTCTCTCAGAACCTGAAAGAGCAACAGATTTGAGGTACAGAGGGCTTAGATAATGTATTCTTCACTCAGTGTTTCATTTGTTGTTTTGCTTCATAAGCCATTCTAAGATACACTTTTGTGAGTACTGATCATAATTCTTCGAGAAAAGTAGCCAAACAAACAAAAAAAAAAAACAAAACAACAACAACAAAAAACTGCCCTGGCTTTTTAATAACTTTACTCTCAGGAGAGATTATACTGATGAAGTTGGCAAAGCTGATTGGTGCTCTTAATTTCATTCTATATCTGATCTAGAAATACATATGTTGGAGACAAACAGAGTGTTAGCCACAGATATACGCTGATGTGTCCTATGTTTGAAACTGGCACAAACATCAAGTATTATACTATTAATACACACTGGCACTCTGCAGGCACTAGGGAACCTATGGCACAAATCTTATTGTATTATTGCTATACAAACAGAACGGAAGCAGGATTTGTAAATGCATGCTGCTACTAATTACACATTGTCAGAATGGAAGACTATCAAATGAGTTTTCATAAGAGCCTATTCTGGATCTGGATTACTTTTTACCAAGTTGATAGAAAATAAATTGTATTCATCAGATTTCAGAAAAAAGTAAGCTTAGAGGTTCTGAAAGTACTTAGGAGGAAGGAAGTAAAACTCAAGAAGAACTTGGCAAACTGAAGAAATAGTAAAAAAAAAATAAAAAAAAGCATGCTATTCAAAAGAGACAAGTAAAAATCTTTACCTTTTTTAAAGAAATCACCAAGTGAATGAATACAAGTTGGAAAACAGTGATGGCAGCTCTTACAAAAGGACACAAAGGCAGTAGCAAATCAGAAAAACACATGAATCACCCACATCATGCTGTTTTGAAAATGGAAAACATCTCACTGGGATGTAGAAACCTTAATAAAGCTTAAAAACACAGTAAGTAATGTCTTTATTAGAATATTCTGCCAGTAGCATGCTTCAGCAAAGAGATGTATCACTGAAGAAAATCTACAGAAGGCCAAAAAGACTAATTTGAGATGTAAAATACATACAATTTTTACAGCAAAAGACTGAAACATTTAGAACTATGTTGCCTTGCAGATCCTTAGAGGCATAATGATGGTCTTCAGGGATGTTAAAAAGCTTTTTTGAAGTTTTGTCTATGTCCATATTGAACAAGGTAAGAAGTTATGATCTTAAATTGGAGAAAGAAAGATTCGGGTTATACTTTAAGAAAGTACAGACAACTAAGTAATGCAACAGATTGCCTGGAAAGATTGTGAAATCCACTTCAGACAGAAAGAGGATAGACTAGATTATTCTGACAAGATGACTTCAAGCCATATTTATCAATGGTCTATAACTATGTTCTTCCTTAAAAAATTCATATACGCATGCATACAAATATAGATATAATGGATGAACAGAGTACTTCAAAGCTAAAAACAGAAAACCTGGAAATTGACAACTATCAAAACCCTTGCTATCTTTTCAATTTCCAGCCCTTTAAAGTAAAAACTGCTAACAGAATTGTGAGCAGGGTATGGTCAAAATTAAAGGACTTTTCAATTATGTCGTTATCTGCTTGGCATGTCCTCACAGCTTAAACAACTCCATTAACTTTTATCTGATGGGGACAGTTCAATCACCCCATAGTAGAACTGTAAAACAAAACCTCTCCCCCACCCCGATCCCTTTTATTAAATACTTCTATACCACAGATTAAGTGGCAGTAATTATATGGTAGCTGTCAAAGTGCTATGCTCCTGTGATTTTTGTAATGATACATTTCAGAATCCAAAAGGACAGTCTGCATATTAATATGCAGAAGTAAAACATCAATGAACATAAACAATACAATACTGTAATTACACAGAAAAGATCTACTTTATTACTTACCTGTTAACTACATATAAAGGTACATCACAAAACAGAGATTTATAAAATATTGATAAACTTTCTGGTTATTACTCTGTTTTTAACATGCCTAATTTGAGAAAGGTTATTTAACATTTTGTGGCTACTGTGAATTACCCAGTATTTTAAAATTCAGTAATCAGCTTTCAATTATCAGTTTCTGATTACAGTACTGAGAAGTGCTTAAATCTTGATTACTAACACCTAGATGAAAACAGTGTACAACAGAGAATTCTCCTATGTCTGTTAGCAATCTTTGATCTTTCAAATACAGCAATCAAAATGACATATCGATAAAGCCAGGGCTGTGACTGAGGAGGCTGGAGTTTCAGCAGTTTTTAAAATCTGCTTTGCAGGCACCCTTGGACAGATTATTTCACATGTCTTTGTCAACCTCCTCTATCATTAAAAACATAATGGTTTCCTCTATTAAGCACTCCATACCTGCTTCCAATCATTCATTCACCTAATCTGATTTAACACACTGCAACTACTTTTCCTTGGTGACCAGGTAGGCAGCTAGAATAACAGTCTTCAATGCCACAGCTAATTTTGAACATCAGGTTTTGAAGGGTGATTTCCACCTATCTGAGGCACAATTTTTCTGACGATGCACCTAATCCATGCTCCACTGCCAAGCTGTCTCAAACCAGAGAACTTTCATGTGGATGTTTTTATTCTCAAGTTGAACTCAGCTCATATTTCCCCAGGCATGGCAGTGTGCCACAAACTTAAGAATCTGAAGGTTGTCTGTGAGATCAGACAAAGTTGTTCTTTGATATCTACTGAAGAAAACTATCGTTTAAAAGACAGCTAATACCAGAAGTGCTATTCAGTTAGTAGTACTGGGTACAACTGTTACACTTGTACCTTCTGGGAGAAATAGGAGGGAACTTGGTTAAAATCATTTTTTAAATTTCCTTTCCCATCAGAAAAAAGGACAGAAATATTATTTTCAATTCAGAAACAATTTGGCATCACAGAGTGCCTGTTATAACAGGAGACTATTCTTGTAACTCTCTGGCTGTGCATATTCTGTGGCCTGGAAACCAACTGAAGTGACTTCAGCTGCAAAGGTTCTCGGCATGCAAAAAATCCTTTTAGACTTTAGTCATACAGTCATCAAAACTTTTTATTACATTCAAGTTTAGCCGTGGCCAGGATGAAAGTCTACTGGCTAGAGTTCATGCCAGGAAAAGTGAAAAATAAGCTTATCAGAGTCAGAAAGAGGCATCAGAATGAGCACGGCTGTAGGCATGCCTTCTCATTTGAAGGGATGTAGCTCCCTAGCTGTGCTCATGAAAATGCACAGTTGCATGTCAAGTTGGACCTTTGTCTGCTAAATAAATGTGAGATAACTGCAATGCTCTGATAGCATAACTACATATTTTCCATTTGGATATGAATCTCACCACTGCTGCCCATACCCTTGCCATCTTTCCTGAACTATTTTTCTGTGCTCTACTCGTTTCCCTATGGGGACAGGCACAGTACATGCCAGCTTGCAGAGACTGCAGTTTTCAGGTAATTCTGAATGTTTCTCTCAGAACAAATATTGCATCAGTAATTCGATATCTCTTTGCCTGACTCTCAGTCATTTTGTTGGATGATGTTCTGGCTTAAGCAGTTTGGATCCAGGTTGTCATAGACACACATGAGGTTACTTTCTCCCTCTTCCTTAGCATCAAGACAGTTATCAAAGTAAGTAGTTTTGGATTTTTTGAGGGATTTGGTGTTGTTTTTATGATTTTTTTTTTTTTGGCATAGGAATTCCTACTAAAATTAGAAAAATAAGATGAATTATATACTCTAAAGTGAATCATAAATAAAACACAGTAACTAGTTGTTGCATTTGCATATTGATGATAATCAAAAGTAAATTCTTCTTAAATAATGGTATTTAATTGGAAATCCCAGGCAATATAGAAATAAATAACTTCATAATTCCAAAGCAAATAGCAGCTTCTCTTTCCTGCATGTGTTCTACTTCAGCAGAATGCTGACTTCACTAGATATCTTTTCAGAACAGACATGAGCTATCTGTTCTACTCATTTCATAAACTTTTAAAATAAAATATTAAAATGTATAAAATTTTAAAATGTATACTGAAATGGATTTTACCAGTAGGACAGACCTATCTCATTAAAGCCACTGTAGCCCAGCTCTTGCCTGCTTAGTCCCAGATCTTCAAGGTCCATGCATTTAAATCCAGGTGGGCATTGGTAACCTTCTTCTAGCTCTCTGGAACAGTGGGTGTCTGGGATAGCTAAATTATTCCAGGTTACGTTTCTGTGAAAAATACAAAATTAAGGTGTTATATAAACTCAGCTCATAGCAAAACTAAATATTTGAAAGTAAGAAGAGTAAAGTAAAAAGTATATCAGCTACTATTTTTGCTATCTAATGTTTTCTGATGTATGTTATTTTCATTAGTTAAGAACTTATGATGAATTAATAGTCTCTTAAGATTTCAGTCCTACATACTCACAGTACAAATACAAGCAGAAGTTTCACAAGAATGCCTAGAGACCTCAGCAAAAACAGACTCTAGAAGACATACAAGAGTTAACACAGAGCTGTTCCAACTGTTTTTTGTTGGAATTTGGACACTTACTGCTTTAGTCTCCTTTGAAAATCTTGAGAACATGTTCAACTGCAGGCAAAACTAGCTTTGATATTCTTTAATATGATCTTCATGGATAAACTGTCAGCCATGTATGTATGTGTTAGTTACTTGTACCTTACTTAGGTCAGGTTTCTACCACAGACAGCCAAGCCCTTAATCTTGCTCAGGCATAACCAGTCACAGACAGGAAAGAATTCATATCATTACAACTTTAGTGCTGTTACGATGTAAATACTGTTTTGACTGAAATGAGTCTGATTCAGTTCTGAAAGAAGACAATAAGGGTTTGGTTAAAAAAAAAAAAAAAAAAAAAAGAAGAAGAAGAAAATAATGAATCGACTCAGCATGATTTATATGTAAAGGGTGTGGGAAGAGGGGGGGCAAATTTGTGGCTCCTTGTTCTGTGCCTGTGGCATACACACATGAATCCAAGATGAATCCAATCCCAAACCCTTGTGAGGAGAAGGTCAGGCACTGGATCCCTCATTGGCATTCACAGCATGTCATTGATAATGACAATACATGGCTGCCATGAAGGAGACAGGATCAAAGCCATCCTTCTTCTCAAGAAGTGGTTTAGTTAAGAGGTAACTAGAAAAAATCATGTTCTGAACAGGTCCACGTTAGGGTTTACAAATCAGTACAGGAGAGTAATAAGTGCAGAAGTGAGGCTACCTGTACTATGAGCCAGTTGGTTTAAAAAAAAAAAAAAAAAAAAAGGTATGTTGTAATTCCAAGTGTGCTGAACAGGCATACAGGTAAGCAGCATCAGTTTTCTCCTTGCTTGTATTCACTCTTTCAACATATGGAAATTCTGCTTTTTGATTCAGTCCCAGGGCAATTTCAAGTCAGGCTTGGAAAACTAATCAGTGTGAGTTACGGTCTGAGGAAAAAATGGTCCATAGCGTTCTTCCAGAGAAGCTGTGGATGCCCAATCTCTGGGGTGGATGTTGCGCTGTGCAGTCTGCTCTCGTATTAGATCTGGAGGTTGGTGGCCCTGCTTGTAGCAGGGGTTTGGAGATTCATGATCCTTGAGGTCCCTTCCAACCCAAGCCATTCTATGATTCAAGTTCAGATTGTTTTTTGACTTCTTAGTCATGTAACATAGAAACAAGAAAAAAGAACCACTGGAAGTTACAAAGAAAAACTTGTAGCATTCACCTTGTTATCCTGAGGCCTCTGCACAGAGCCTTAAAATTCATCATTTTAATTAATCTTGTTTGTCCACAGAACAGGTGCAATTTTCAGCCTGCCCTATAGTATGATTAGTATATTATTTTTCTTCTCAAAGTCCTCTTCCTTTAATCAAACTCACTCGTGCATTTTGACAACTAAATTGGGTGAACAGGAGCTGTAATTACTTTATTTTTCTTGCTTTTATGCACTGCATGTGATAGCAACAGATCATTCTAAATCTGTCAGTGTGAAACTAAAGCTTCCTACACGTTTTTTCGTAGGCAGATAATAACTGTAAATGCACCCATTCTGTAGCCATTTCCTCTTGATGCCTGAGAGCCAAACACATCTGCATGGATAAAGAACACACATACGTAAACCTCCACCTGAAGTTTTAAAGAATGCTCTGAAAATTAACCATCTGCTTAACTAGAAGGACAGACACAGAATATGTGCATCCATTTCATTTTTTGTAAATATGCTCAGCATCTGTCACTCAAGGATTTAAAATTTAATCTGAGCATCTTAATCCCTTCTTACAACAATACGTTAATTCATATCCAGTTGTGTGCTTTAAGTAATTTAGATTTATGATATAAAAGCCATTATAATATAGGATTATCAAAAGACAATATTTTATAAATATTTTCAAAGATTAAAATTAATTCATTGGCTAAAGCACATGCAGAACCCAGGGTATTGGTAGCTAATTAATTGTACATTATGGTTTGCATTAGAAAATCCCTTATGTGGATTCATCATCACAATGCAAAGCAGTTAGTTTAACTGCTTAATTTAAACGCAGATCAGAGAATAACAGAAATGTAGAATTCTTGAATCATAGAATGATTTGAGTTTGCAGGGACCTTAAAGATTCCCTAGCTCCATCCCTCCTACTAGATTGCCTAAAGGCTCATCAAACCTGGTCTTGAACAATGCTAGGGATGAGGAATCCACAGCTTCTTTAAACAACCTGTTCCAGTGCCTCATCACTCTCTCAGTCATTTTTATATGACATCACACCATCTTCTAAAGAAGAAGAAGAAAAGATGTCTCCATGCACCGCTATAAAGAAGGGATCTCTGAGTACAGATCTGTACCTATACAAGCATAGGCTTTTTAGGATGGATGTCACCAGGCAGTTTGTGTTCTTGTTCAGGATAGTACTAAGCATAGACAAGTCTACATGGACTAGAATATATTAAACTCCCAACTCATAATTAGCTATAATATCACCTGTTATTTTCAGTATAACAAGATTTAAAATGTTTTGTTCCTACATGGGCCCTACTTAATATCAGCTTAAGTACTGAGGCGTTGATTCAGTACATAACTAGCTTTAAGCACCTGAAAAGCTCTGTTCATAGAAAAGCTCTACATACCTGAAAGGCAATGTATGTGTATGTGAATAGCTCTAAAAGTGATGCCTCCTGTTTATTTGCATAAAAACCTCAACAGTTACAAAGAACACAATAACACTATTTGATAGAACAAATTCTCAGTTACAGAGCACTATTTATTAGCATACTACCATTAGCTATACATTTTTAACAGCAGTGAACAAGAGTCTACATGCTGTGCTTGTCAAAAACTGTGTCACTGTGCCAACATGCACTATTTGGTCTCCATAAGTGTTCAGCAAGCATCGACGAATGTCAGTGGATACAATTTTTCTGCATAGAGAAATTTGATGCCACATTTTTGCTTCATACAAATTTCCATGTCAGACATCATTCTGTCAGACTTCCCCTCTGCTGCCATCTGTCACATAGCAACAAAATGTAACAGTAGGAAAGTTCAATCTCTACTGCCATACCACAAACATCCACCTCTGATGTTGTGAGCCATCATAAAATAGGAGGCATTACTTTCGGAGCTGCCCTTGTACTTAAGTAATTTGCTGAATAGGGTGCCCTGATAAAATCCCAAATACTTGTCAGATGAACAAAGAAATGATTAATCCTGAGAGTTCAACTGAATATTTCTCTGCCCACTACTCTGGTACTGGTATTTCTAAAAATTTCAGTAGTAGATTATCATTGGTCACATTTTTAATAAACTTACTACCGGCCAGCTACTTACTTTCATCAGCATTCCTACTTATAACCATAAATTTCAGTAGAAGACTCATACCGTAGTTGGTCTCTACTGAAAACCTCATTCACTTAGATTTTCCAATTTGCGCTTCCCATTGAAGATTAGGACAACACTGCTCCTAGAATTATCACAGCTTCTAGATAATCCACTTACAGAATCAAAATCACTGCCAAAGAAATTTCAGAGTACCTTTCTGGCTTAAAGATTACTATTATTTCCTAGGCATAATTCTTCATTTCATGTTCTGCAGTCTTCCCAAAAGGCGATATTTTAATATGGTGTTACACTTTTAGATGAACTCAGATCTAAAGACATCATGCACCACACACAATTTACAGAATCAGTTTTCTGTTTCTAATCAGAGAAGAAAATCTGTTTTATCTTTTAAACTGTAAGTGTGAAAACATCACCCATATTTAATGTTTCTCATAATTATACATGTAATTATAACTATAGAGCTTTCAAAGCTGTCTGGTAACATATTATCTCTGATATCCAAGTATTATTTTCATTATATTAACTAATTAGATAAAGCGTGCATGAAGGACTCATGAGTTTAGGGACAGCATAAGCACAAAGTTTCAGCTTTGGCAACATTCCATATTTAACATTTTAACTTCATAGGCACAGATTTTCATACTCAAGATTCAATAAGTGAAGAAAATATTAGATAGCATCTGCTAGGGATAATTATATTCAAATCAACAAGCCAAATAACTGAAGGCATCTCCCATCTCTCTATTAATTTTTAATAAAACTTGAGATAGCAGGGAAATTGTGGAAGAATACCAATATGTTATTTTCAAAGGACGAAATTGTCTAGCATAAGACTTCACAAAGCAATTCATTCAATAACACAGCTGATTAAAAAACTGGTAGTATATAGTATATATCAGTAAATCATAAATGGCCTGAAAACTGATTAACTAAGAAATGATCATCATGATCCACCATAACCAATGAGGAAGAAATAGGTATAAAATCAACAGCAGAGTAGAAACATGAAGGACAGTAAGGACTGGAAAGTATGGTTATCGGGATCATTTGGTTACCTATCTAACAAAATCTAACAAAACAAAATGGGTTTTAATACAGCTAAATGCAAAGCTGTGCAGGGAGATCATTGCAAGCAAACCTTATGGCTTAGAGTCTATGAAATAAAGGGGGGGGATAAAGGAGGGTGTAAACGCTACATCATAGAATATAAATGCTATGTGAGCATTTAAGATGAAGTGCCATAATAGGACATCCTCTTATATTTGTCACAGTAACATCAGGGCAAGAAAGAGCTAGTGCTTTCCCACGATGTACAAGAAAAGCAATAATGAATTCATGTTCCTCTCTGTATTACATTCACATAAATTATGATTAATGTTATATTCAGGATTTTGTTCATCAATTAAAATTGTTTTGAAGTTTAAAGAAAGAGGAGAGAAATATGAATACGTTTAGCAGTAACAGAATATTAGGGTTTTTTTTCAAAAGCATATTGAAGGGTGCCTAAATTATTGCATGTTAGTGAATTCACACAGTGAAGGTACTGGGAATTACATTTCTGTGTAATCTAGCATGAAAAAGTGTAATGAGAACAGAAAGCTAATGGTTGAAATAAGACAAATTAAGATGATGAGTTATGAACACCGTTTTTAACTGTGAAACATCTTTCAGTATAAAATAAGAAGTTCCCTTGCTTATAAATTATTATTCTGCTAATACTCTAACCAAGAACAGATACATATCTAGAAGAGATACTAGATTCAGAAACAAGCTATAACATTTCATAAAGGAGAAACATAATTAAGTCAGACTAAGTGATCTGATGATTTCAGTACATATGCCCTATGATAAATACGTTCTTATTTCTTGCTACACAATTAAGATCTTTTATTGATTACTTACATGTTCAGTTTCAGGTTTCAGTATCTGTTCTTTGGTAGCTTTCACATAATTCACTAGTGTCAAAGCTGGAGCATTTGTAGATAGAACTTGGAATTTCTTATACTACTTCAGTAAATTTTTCATAAAAAAGTTGTTTAAGTGGTTATTAAACAAATTAACACAAGTACTGTTTTTATTCCCTTATTCATAAGGCATAATTAAATCCAGTCTTCCAAGCCATAAGGCATGCTTAAATTGAACTCCCTATTAGATAGGCAGTGATATTAAGTAAAGTTTGATTTCATTGCGATTGTGACTTTTTTTCACTTCATATACAACCTAAATGAGAGCATATAAAATGAGTCTTTGAAGTTTCATCTATTCCTATTCACTTCTCAGCGGTTTTGAAGAGTCTGAAAGACATCTCCAGAGGTTTGGAGGTTGGCAGGTTCAGTCTGTCCCCGTTTCAGCTGGGACAGATTTTATTTTCTTCATAGTGGTTGGTAAGATGCTGTGCTTTGGATTTAAGATAAGAATAACGTTGATAACACATTGATGTTTCTGAACACTCCTGACACAGCACCAAAGTCTTTTCAGCTTCTTGTGCTGCCTTGGCAAAAAGGAACTGGGGTGTGCAAGGAGCTGGGGGATGCATAGCCAGGACAGCTGATGCAAACCAATCAGAGTGATATTCCATGCTGTATGAGATCATGCTCAGCAAAAAAACTGGGGGTATTGGTCAGGGGGACAACTGCTGCCTGGGGACTGGCTAGGCACAGGTCAGTGGTTAACCGATGATGTCCTATTAAACTGTCTTTGTCTCCACCCACGAGTTTTATCTGTTTTCCAGTTCTCTCCCTCACGCCACTGTGGGGGACTGAGGAAATGGCTGCATGATGCTTGGCTGTCTGCCAGGTTAAACCACAACACTCATATTCCAGAACCAACTTTCCTCATGAGCCAGAAAGGGAATTCAAGGCATTTAAGTTCCTAACACAGGTGCTGACATCAAAACCAGATGACTTGGTACTCATGACAGATAGCTTGCACTATGCAAAGCCAATGCTGTCACTGACCAAAGGAGAACAAGAATGACTGCAGCTACTTAAATGTGACAGTCCATTGGTTTCATCACTTGTTATCAGAATTAGAGGAAATAAATAGAATTCAATTCAGTCTGTCATTACCCTTCAGAGTAACAAGGCCACTGAAGACAGAAAAATGAGTAATAGAAGAAATCTTTCCTACAGACTGTTGGAATGAACAGCCAGCCATGATAAAGCAAAGCTCAGAAAAGAAAATACAAGTGTTCCAATGTGGAACTGTTCTTCAAATAGTAAGCATGAACAGTACTACACTGAAATTCTATCAAATGTCATCCAGCATAATAGTTCTATGGCAGCTCGTTTTTGTGACTGCTACAATCATTCAGGAGGGAGCTGAGTCTAATAGCAGTTGCAAGATATGTATGCTATTGTAAGACTTAAGAACTAAAACAAAATAAATGAATGAAATTCATACAACAATGAAGACTTACTATTAGTACTAAAACACTGGAAACAGAAAGGAAGAGCCAAAAACAAATCTAGCTAGCTTGCATAAATCTCCATTTCACCAAGGACTATCATTAAATTATATATTATCTACAGTATATATTAAAATTCAATGAAGTCCTTCCACAGAGAAAGTAAAAAAAAAAAAGTAAAAACAACTCAGAACTCTTTTAAATTGCAAGGGCATCGATTGGAATGTATGAAAAAATCTAAGATGGAGACTAGATCTATTTTTACTTTAAAATACTTTCAGAATCACTTAAAAAACCCTAAGTTTGCATATCAAACTTACCTGGGTTAAATATCTTCTTAGTAGCTGTTTCCCAGATACAGGGGAAAGACATGTAGAATATAAAAATTGTATGCCTAAATTTAATTTTTGTGATTTTTGTGCATCAGAGCTCACAAGCACTATGACCTGTCACTCATTGCAGCAGAGCCACATGAGCAACTAATGTCATCTACTTGGACTTGTGCAAAAGGTTTGACACTGTTCTGCATGGTATCCTGGTTGTCAAACTGGAGAAAAAAATGATTTGATGGATGGATCACTCACTGGATAAGGAATTTGCTGGATGGTCACTCTCAGAGAGTTGCATTAAATGGCTCAGTGACCAAGTGGAGGCTGGTGATGAGTGGCATTCCTCAGGGATGGATGTTGGGACTAGTGCTATTTTACAGATTTGTAGGCAACATGGACAGTAGGATCAAGTGCACCCTCAGCAAGTTTGAAGATGATAACAAGCTAAATAGAGCACTTGACATGCTAGAGGGAAGGGATCCAGATGGACCTGGATAGGCTAGAAGTGAAAAGTGAACCCATGCCCACCTCATGAAGTTCCACAAGGCCAAGTGAAAAGTCCTGAACCTGGGTTAGGACAATCCCCAAGCACAAATACAGGTTAGGAAGAGAATGGCTTGAGAACAGTTCTGAAGAGAAAAATGTGGGGTTCCCAGTTGATGAAAGACTCAACACGAGCCAGCATTGTGTGCTTGCACCCCAGAAGGCCAACTCTATCCTGGGCTGCATCAAGAGAAGCGTGATCAGCAGGTCCAGAGAGGTGATTCTGCTCCTCTGCTCTTGTGAGACCCCTCCTGGAGTACTGTGTCCAATTCTGGGTCCCCCAACACAGGAAGGACATAGAGCTGTTGGTGAGGATCTAGAGGAGGGCCATAAAGATTATTAGAGGGCTGGAGCACCTTTCCCTATGGTAACAAGCTGAGAGGGTTGGGGCTCTTCATCCTGAAGAAGAAAAGGCTTTGGGGGGACATTATAGCAAATGGCCTTCCAGTACCTGAAGGGGGTCTACAGAAAAGTTGGGAAGGGACATTTTATAAGAGCTTGCAGTGACAGGACAAGCAGAAATGGCTCTAAATTGGAAGAGGATAGATTTAGACTAGATATGAGGAAGAAATTTTTAGGAAGAATAGAGAGACACTGGAACAGGCTTTCAAAGAGGTTGTGGATGCCCCATCCCTGTAGGCATTCAAGGCCAGGCTGGATGGAGCTTTAAGGAACCTGGTTTAGGGGTAGGTGGCCCTGACTACAGCAGGGGGGTTGGAACTAGATGGTCTTTAAGGTCCGTTCCAACCCCAAAAATTTTGTGATTCTATACCTGCAGCGAGGCAGCATTTGTAGATTTACCTAGCTCCAGATCGTTACCTCTGGGAGCTTCCTCCTTAGCCATCAGACAGGGTAATTGTCAACATCACTAAACAATACTGCCAAATGACTCCAACTCTTAACTATATGCAACATAAATTCCTTCCTACAGCTTTTCTTGTGAGGTGTGAATAATACACACAGGATGCCTTCACCAAATGCGCCTACACAGTTCTGTGACTAACGTGCCATCTGAAGGGGCAAAGAGCTGGGAGTCTTGGCACAGCAAAAGAAGAAGGCTGCTAGCACTGAGCATCCAAGAACAAACTTCAGCGCTGGTCTGCTAACTCCAAATGGACACTATTAGGCATTTGATGATGGAATTGGACATTCTACCAGGATAAAACAGTGTGATCTCTTGGTTTTAGCATTACCAGGCTGACAGGAAGTATTACAGGACAAACTGGATCACTGCTTTAGCTGCTGGGAGCGCTTCACTGACAGAGAATAGTATCAGGAAAATATGTGGTTGCAGACTCCCAGTAAAGTCAAATATTTTTAAGAATATGGAATCTGCAATGCTTCTGAGAGTCCAAGAAATTCAAGTGTTAAAACCTAAGCTGGTCTACCCTTCAAGCATACAAGCTTTATCTAGATCAAGAAAGAAAACTAAATGTTGACAGTCTATAACCAAAGCTTTTTCTGCAACTACTAGCTGAAGTAGCTTCTACCAGCTTCTCAGTAACCTGTCAGGCAGAAAGTGGTTGGAATGGAACAGTAAGATCATCTAGTCCAACCATCTTCTCATTACCATTGCTACCACAAACTAAATGATATCTCATAGCTCCTCATCCAGACACCTCTTGAACACTGCCAGGGACGGTGACTCCACCACCTCCCTGGGCAGCCATTCCAAAGCCTGACCACACTTTGAGAGAAAGAGTTTTTCCTCATGTCCATGTCACGGTTTTGTGATTTTCGGTTTTCAGTATTCCACATCACAACATCAGGTGGGACACTGGAAATTTAACTGTTAATGCTCAAGTCCTGGGTACCTGCCCAGAAGAGAAGAAGAACTACATCCCACAGGGGACTTTGTGGTCACAGAGAGGAGATACAACTCCTGGCAAGGTCACCTGATGGGCTCTTTCTCATCCGCTCTTCTTCGTCGGCTCTCCTCCCATCTCCCTGCTGCTCAACTGGACTGCGCATCTCACCTCTGCGTTGTGGTGAGGCCTATCCACCTTTCGGACATTCTCTCTCTCGTTGTATGTGATTTATTAACTTCAATTCTGATTATATTGTACTATGGTGTGTTATCTTGCATTCCGATGCCATATTTAGTAAATTACTTTGTTTCTCCTCAGATCGTTGCCGCTGTTTTTAATTATTTTGGGGTCCCCTGTTCCCCTTTTTCTGGAGGTGCAGATTTTGCGAAATCCACCCCGCTGGTCACGGAACCGGGCCGAACCAGCCCGTAATCCATTGACAGTCCAACCTAAACTTTCTCTGGTACAACTTGTGGCGATTTCCCTGGGTCCTGTTATTTGCCTGGGAGAAGAGGCCAAACTCCTCCTCACTGCAACCTTCATTCAGGAAGTTGTAGAGTGCAAATGCGGTCTCCCCTGAGCCTCCTCCAGACTAAACAATCCCAGCTCCCTCAGCTGCTCCTCATAGGATTTGTGCTTCAGACCCCTCACCAATTTTGTTGCCCTTCTCTGGACATGTTCCAGGGCCTCCATGTCTTTTTTGTATGACGGGCCAAAAACTGAACACAGTACTCAACGTGCTGAGTAGAGGGGGATGATCACCTCCCTGCTCCTGCTGGCCACACTATTTCTAATTCAGGCCAGGATGCCATTGGCCTTCTTGGCCCCCTGGGCACACTGTTGGCTTATGTTCAGCAGAGCATCAACCAACACCCCCAGGTCCCTTTCCTCTTCACACTCATCCAGCCACTTGTCTCCAAGCCTATAACGCTGCATGAGGTTGTTGTGGCCAAAGTGCAGGACACAGCACTTGGCCTTGTTGAGCCTCATCCCACTCACCGCAGCCTAGTGATCCAGCTTATCTAGATCCCTCTGAAGGGCCGCCCTACCCCCAGGCAGATCAACATCGCCTCCCAACTTGGTGTCATCTGCAAACTTACCGAGGGTGCACTCAATCCCCTCATCTAGGTCATCAATAAAGATGTTAAACAAGACGGACCCCAGTACTGACCCCTGGGGGACACCACTTGAAATGGGTTGCCAGCTGGACTTAACTCCATTAAACTACCCGTTTGAGGCAAGCTAGGGGGGAAGTGATGCAGACATGGAGATAGAAGGGACTGGATGGATGGTAAACTGCTAAACTGTGATGAGAATTGGGCAAATTAGGCTTCTGTGAGCCCAGCAGAGCCTGCTACAGCAGGGACAGGCAGATCAGTATTTTAAGTGCTGCAAAACAAAAAGGAATGTAGTGTACTTGTGTGAATGGCAAACAACATGGTTCATTGAGTATAATGAAAAATTAAAAGAATATCCAAGAGCACTCACATCCCACCTCCAAGGTTAGTTATACACAAAGAGAGTGAAAACAGATAGATGCAGCAAGCCATTCTCTCACTTCTGCCCTAACACACAATTGCTCCACTCCTGCATCCAACTCTTTCAGCTTTCAATGTAATCCCCTTTAAAAGAGTTGTAGCAAAGACAAATAGCGCTTAGGATTCTGAGGATAAGGATATTCAACTTTTTTACATCAAAAAATCACAGAAAATTGTAGAAATATAAGGCTGGATATGAAACTTCAACATAACATGATATATATATCCCTGTCCCAGATTACTTTTGGTTTTCCCAAGGCAACCACCTTTAGACTCTCTTCAAACAATTCTTACATAGTCTGATACTACAACTTATAATTTTTTACAAAGCACAATTCTATTGATCTCTGTTCCTCAACTATGCATTCAAATCACTTTCTGAAGGACTACCTCCTACACAGTCACCTCACAACGTTGTATTCACCATTTTTCCCAAACACTGTATGCTGTCCCCGTTGACTTTCATTCAGTATTTTTATAGAATCATTAAGATTAGAAAAGATCACTAAGATCATCCTGTCCAACAGTCAACCCATCCCCACCATGCCTGCTAACCTTGTCCCTCAGTACCACATCTACATGTATCTTGAAGACCTACAGGCATGGTGACTCTACCACTTCCCTGTTCAGCATGTTCTAATGTCTCATCACTTTTCCAGATGAAAATTTCCTAATATCCAATTTGACCATGTCTTAAAATTTCTCAAGATCATTTTCACTTTAACCTTGTCTTCCAATATGTCTGCAGTCTCTCCCAGCTGCATGTCATCCTCATTGCTTTAAGTATACTCTATTTGTCATCATCCAGGATATTAATGATAATTCCAAATAGCACAAAACGGGCTTATGTTAACCCCCATTTGACAATTCCTTCCGTTGTGACAGTGAGCCATTAATATGAACTCACCGAGAATGGTTTCCAAGACATCTTCCACCTATTCTATGATTATTTTCACCTTAAATGTTTCACCTGTCAGCTTAAAAAATTGTCCTATGAGACTGTTAAAAAACATCCCTAAAAGAAAGATGTATGACATTCTTGTCAATTCACATCTGTTACCCTGTCACAGATGAGAATTATCTGGTTTGACACAGTTTATTCTCGACAAATCAGTGTTAGCTATTTCTCATCTCCTTGCTACCTTCCAGCTGCTTACAAATTTTTGTTTCCTTATTTACTACAGAATTCTTTCAGGTATAAAAGGTAAACCTACTGATATTCCAACTAAATAAAATGAAATTCCCTGGCCTGTCTTGCTCTGTCTCTTATCTTTTCTTCCTTTTTAAACTTCTGCTGCTCTTCTGTCTTCCAATTCCTCAGTCATGATCCCCAGATTCTTGGAAATAATAAAATAGCTGTGATAACTTCAGTTTGCCCATACGTATCTCAGGATGACTATTTCCAGACCCCCATAACTTCAGTAATCCAAATTGTTGACACAAGATTCAATTCATATTCAGCTTTCAGAAAACAGTAAAAAACTGAAAATGATATAGTTAATTGGTTTTCAAAACATGTGGGATAGTTTGCTCACAGAACAAGATCTGGAGTCTCTTTAAGAACATTTTCTCACTATTTCCTATAACAGCTTGGATACCCAGAAGTGACCCTTCTTCACAGCACTTCCAGGCCAAGATAGTTGTACCATTCAGTGATAACTGCCATCTAACCTCTGAATATCAGTATATCCACAGACTTCTACATTGCTTGTCTGGCTTCCTCTTGAAATATAAATCATAGAATCATAGACTAGGTTGGAAGGGACCTCAAAATATGGTCCAAATAAGCCTAGATGAGATTATCTATTACCCTTTTCAGCTGCATATCTAGCAGCTCTAATTATAAGGGCTCCACTGTGTTTCACTGTGACCCTGTGTTTGACTGTTCTTGCTGTAAAATATTTCTTTGTTGTCTCAAGAAGCCTCTTCTGGTATACCCTGTACTCATTGCCCTTTGTTCCCTTCATGTGTTTCTTTGTGAAGAGAGCCTCCATCCACTTTGTAGCCATGCCAAATACTAGAAAATTGTCATTAAGTTCCCTTTTAGCCTACAGGTTTCCTGTGGAAAGTTCAGTAATCTCTACGCTCTAAATCCACATGGCAATTCAAGGGAAAAACCTTGCAGATACACACAGAACTTTTCCTATTGCAAAGAAGAGCTGTGGCTATATGTGACTCACATATATAGTCAGTCAATTTCACAATATTATACAAAATCTGCTCCACTTTACAGCAAAGGACTACTTATCAACCAGAGGAGAGGAATCCCATGAAGGTGGAGAGGCTGAGCAGAAATGCAATGTCTCCACTGGAACCAAAACTGTATAAACAGAATCCCTTCAAATTTAACATGGGTAAGCATGTGCCACTACTGAGCCAATGAGAGCTGAGGCTACTTAGTTCTCCTTCTTAGAAATTTGTTAAAATATCTCCTTACTCAAAGTAGAGCTGGACAATAAGAAGCACTGGGAAGCCTGTGTGAAAGAAATCAACATCCAACTGCTTTGGATAACTGTGCTTCTAACAGTTCCAGAGAAAATCAGGATTTATACTCAGAAATTATGTATACTCTGGAAATGAGGATGAAGACTGCTCCCCTTGGGTTTCTATAAGGGCTATCACCTTATCACCTTTTTCCACTCTTTTTTAAGATTCCATCTGGATAGAATTACTTCTTTTTTAATCTGATGCTGTATTTTTCTTGATTTTGGATAGGTTCTAAATAGTATCTGGCCTGGAAAAAGCAGGATTTCTTCCATTTTTCTTTTCCCCAAGGAAATACCAGAGACATATCACCATTGCAGAGATTCTGAATTAACTCCAAACAAAATAAAGAGTGCTTTTTTCTTAACAGGCATCAATGAATTAATCCATCCTCTTAAAGAAGTCTTGTTATATTGGTTCTTCAAAGTTGGCCTTGGATTTCTTCCTTACTCTGAAACCCGATTACTCATACTTACTATCTCAAATCCCTTTTGTTCTTTTTAATTGTATTTATTTCCCTTATTAGGTATTGTGGTTAGCTTTCAGCCCTAGCAACTCTGAATCTATTTGCTGACATTTTAAGGAACCTATCCATAGATAGAGTGAAAGATGGCCAACAATTCCTACATCTTTCTGTTGCTTCCTAATTGTTTTTCTCACGTTTTCCAAGGCAGTTATTACTTAAAGTAAAGAACAAGAAAATTTCCCAAGAAGGATTTTAAATTGACTGCCATGGTGACAAGGCAGACAGAAATACTCAGTCTACACTCTACTGAAAGCATAAACAAAGGACCTTAAAGAGTGAGTATACAGAATTAGGCAATTATGATATTTTATGGCCTTTAGCCATGTTAACCTCCCTTTGGCTGAGGGAAATCTCGAAAGAAGCTACAGAAGTAAAATTTTCTGCTGTGGAATACATATAATTTAATTCTGCTATGTAAAAGAAATTGCATGCAGCCAAACATGTCTTAGTAAAATTAAAAGAAAAAACAAAAAAAAACAAAACACTCAGTAGCATGTGCATGAAGATATATAAACCTCTCTCACAAGAGAAAAAAAATTTGCTTGTGTCCTGGTGGAAGTAACTTTCGTACACTGGAGGTGCCCAAGAATCAAGCAAAGGAGATGTGGGAGCACAGCCTACTTTCCTCATATTGTTCACTTCTTAGAAATTAATTTCAGAAATGACAAAAGAATGTATCAAACTGTTTATAATGTATTCACTAATTTAGATAGTTGTCTATAAATACATTACATTACAACCATGCTGTATGTCTTTTAAGCAAATAAAGAAGATCTGTAATGAGGAAGTCCGTGCAGCATACCACTTACTGACACTGACAAAAAAAAAAAAAAAGTTATAGTAGTCAGAGAAATCTTAAGGAAAAAGGTATGACAGCAGAGTTTTGAAAAGATAAGTAATAATCACAAGAAAATTGCCTGGGAAGAAGCAGTGTTCCCTATGGGGAAAAGGAAGTCTGACAAAATAAAAAAAAAAAAGATTTTGCAAATGAGAGGAAAAAAAAAAAAAAGAGTTATAAACAACAACAACAAAAACACAACTTTTCAGCCTTTAGAAGGAAGTCAGATTTTGCTGATTTCACAGATGGAATAAGATGGAATGAAAAACTCAGACCACAGTTAGTGTATTTCAGTATTTCAGTTTGTGTGAGTTAACATTAGAAAATCACTGAGGAGGTGGAGAGACAGGAGGTCAGGGAGTGTGGGTGTCAAAAGTACGGAAAGAAGTACTTGCAGCAGTCAAAGAGGTAATGAGTGTCTGATGTGGCTGCCACGGCCTTTCAAATAGGGGAGAATATCAAGATTTTAAGATGTCATTTTCATAAGACACTTACCTCCTTTATAATAATAATTCAGAAGGCAGTAGAGTTACTAAAAGTAATTTCTGAAATAGTTTAGTCTTGATCTCCATAATAAGATTTTGTCCTTGCTTTTTGTCATAGAATTCTACTTAGTAAAAAGTAAATCACCCCAAATTAAAGTACTCAAAGGTGGCCACTAACTGTGTGCTTTTCATTTGCTAAGACTGTCTTAGAAGTCTTGGATCTGGTTTTCAGAATACTGAGTATTACAGCTGTGGCTCATTACAAGATGCACTTTAGTCTCTTAAGTTATTTAATGCCAAGTTCAGTCAACATTAGCCACTCTCTATGGCCTGGAACAGAACTACCTCAGGTAGAGATACAAAGAGGCAGACAGACTCCAGTTTGGAAAGTATGTTGAAACCCGATTATAAAGTAGAGAAACAGATGCCAGATTTGTCTAGGCTTACATGTTCTACTACATCACAGCTAGCAAACTCTCCTTGATTCAAGGTGCATGCTGCCTTCTTTCTTAACTACAATCTGGACAAGTGTCTGCCTCCAACTTGTCCTCTTTGGAAGTATGACTGTTACTTGATTCTTTATTTCTATTTTCCCAAACCAAGTTAGTTATTACAAACTCTGCAGGCAGCTCTGGTAGGGTCAGCCATGACCTATGCAAGGAGAGGACCGAATAATTTCACCCAGTGGTGCTGCTCTGCATTCCTCAGAAATGAAAAAAACAGTCAGATATATGTAAGTGTTCTCAAGGTATAATGATGAACATTATAAGAAAAAGAAATCAGTATTTTCAGGGAAAGAATGAGGAGTATGTCACAAGTAAGGCACAAGCTCAGAGGACAAAGAGGAAAAAATACATCTATTTTTTATTATGTGGGCACCTTCATTTGTCAAAGTAAATGAGGCAGCACTTGTAAAGAAAAAGAGGTTTGCAACATAAGTGTAGTCCTCACACACAACTTCATTTAAAGTTACAAGTCAGGTTTGCATAAGGGAGAAGTTATTCAATGACTTTCAGAAGATTACTGTCTCAGATATTCAAAAATTAAATTGGATTGAACAGCTAAAAAAATATAGGCTTGATGATACTGATTAAGGACTGATATTCAGCTCCAAGTCTCAAATTTCCTTAAGTCTGTATACTTGACTTTTCCAAGTTAAACATACATAAGACAAGTTTTTTATTTTTATTTTATGTACTGGATATTTGACCCTTTTAGACTTTCCCCGTAATTCAGCTTTTCAACAACCTAAAATTGAACCATAAACACTTTCCTACTTTTTTTTTTTTTTTTTTCTTCAATAATGCAGCATTTAGAGGGCACCCCACTACACGCAAAGGAAATTGGAGATTTTTTTTTATAGGCAACCTTAAAATTATATATTCATTAATCTAGATTGAAAACACACCTTGTAATGTCCCACTGTACCTTTTTCAGCTGAATTCCAGGAGAGACTACAGACACTGATATAAGTAATTACATAATGCCCAATCTTCCCTGTGATACCTATCCCATTTCCTGCTTTCCTAAACTACATAGGCAAAACATAGGTTGCAATATTGAAAATAAATTTTTTACGAAGATTTTTTTTTCCTCCTTGTCTGTGGGAAAATAAAAAATCTGTGCTATAAAGCTAGAATAAAATATCTCGTTCACTACCTAGGTGAAGAACAGCCACATACTATAATATTGATTAAATAAATAAGAAAATATCCAAAATTCAATCACCTCTTTCATTTAACAAAACACTGTGCAATGTCTAATATTCTGAAGTAATTTTGTAATCTTTTTTGATCTGCTGCTTTTAATAATCTCATTTTATATTTCATAGCTTATAGGCCCTATTTTAGAAAAATCTTTAACATGCCATTTTGCAGTAGTTTGACTTTTTATTCATCACATTAGCAAATTAAGCAGTGCTTTGCTTTTCTTATAGTGTCTATTCTATTTATGTTTTGACAAATTCAATACAGAAATAAAAAGATTCTATTTTGACCAAAGCAAAGCTTCAACTCCAGAGCTAACATTTCCCTATCCAAAGAAACAGAAGAACCACCACCAACAACAAAAATATAGATTCAATAGAAACCCAAAATGGTGGCCAAGCATATATCCAAGATACACTTGTAGAAGTGTAATGTTACGGGTTATCCCAACAAGAAAAGGCTACACTGTGCTTCAAATTAATCTTAAGTATGTACCGAATCAAAAATGTGATGTATACTTGACCACGAGAAGAGTATAATAATTGTATAATCCAAAGGGTGTGTAGAAAGGCTTTTCAGCTTTACATCTAACTATCAGGTCTCAGTGACATGCCATTCTATAAAGAGGGTGAGATTCTGTGGATAGTTTTGCTCGTTACTTTAGGTCTTGACCCATGCGCATACATTCTGGGAAAAGATAGGAGAACAGTGAGAGCTGATGAAAAACATTAGTGATTTGACTCAGCCACAGGCAGCAATGCTCATCCTAGAGCCTCCCCTAATCTGTTCTCTCTCACTTACACTCCAGCCACACGCATCCCCACACACCCCCTAGCAAACAGCCTGCCACTCAATGCCTTAATTTGTAATCTTTGAACTTTGCATTTTTCTTGTAATTCATAACATTTTTGTATCCCAAATTTATCCTGGGGAATTTATTTTAATACCATTTTACATCCATTTATGCTAACTGAAATAATATACATTCACTGATGAACAGTCCCACATTAGACCTGCCCAGGTCAACTCACCCTGGCTGCGTGTCATCGGTCACACAATGGTATGTAAAAGTTCCAAACATCTGCACGCCCAGGATTCCATACAGGAGAAGAAAGAAGAGAAGGAAAATTGAAACGCTCCAGATTTGCTCTCCAGAACGCCTGGCAAAAGAAAGGAACAGCACAGTGAATGCACAGGCAACATGCTCCGAAAAACTATAGATTAGGAAATATGCTCACACAGAGAGCAGCATTTCATCTCATAGAAAATTTGCCCTGAAAAACTGATCTCTCGCTATGTGCCAGAGCTAGAAAATTGAGCCACAATTTTTCTAAACCTCTAACTTAAAACAATATACAGAAGGGAGGATAAAAGTAAATAAAATGTGGAAATTAGCTTTTGTAAAATAGTATCTAATTAATTACACAGATGAGATGATGAAGAAAAGCTTATATCTAATAAATAAGAGAACCCTTTCACATTACTATGACTTTCACTATTACAAATTGTATAGAATATAATTGTGTGCATGCTTGCATGTTTCTGTATATGTATACCAAAACTCTTACACACATAACATTACAACCTTATTACTGTGCTGTCATATTAATCAAAGAGAATTTGTTCTAGTGGTTGAAAATCACTAGCTAAAATTATTAGCAAAATGCATTATGATTTATCTAAATATTTGGTATTATTATTTTATAGAAAACTTGGTAATTCCTTTTTTTGGCCAGAAATAAAACTCAGGAAGACTGTATACATTAAGCATCATTCTCTCAGCTGCATATTCAGTCTTCTAAGTCTGTTGTTCTTTAGATAACCACCTTACTTACTTTAAGATATTTGTTATCCTAGTTCTTGGTAGCTCAAAACGAAAATATATCCGGAATGCTCGAATCATGATGAGTGGTCGTGGAATCCGCAACATGCCCCAAGGTGACATCTGATCAACTATTTCAGCAATTTCAAACACCTACAAAAAAAAAAATATATATATTTTGCCTTGATAAACCTGTCCTGTTCCTCTTGGTATCTATGTAAATGTTTAGAACTGAAAACCATACATGATTTTTATTTTAATTTTCATGTTCAGTCTTCTGTTGATTCATTTTATGGTTCATTTTAAACATGTTTTTGAGAAGAAACATATTAGTAAAATCTTTAACCCATTTCTGAGTTACAAGAATGAAAATTCAAAAATACACTCAATATACTCTGCCTACGTTCATAATGCTTCTTCCACAAAGAATTCAAGAACAGCATGTAAGTTTGTATTAGTTACATGCATGTGTGCTAGTCCTATCTCTCCTTTGTTAGAAGTGAATGATTTACACTTTCCAGTATGAAAGTTAGTTATCTGTTAACGATCCACACCGCTAAGGCTTTTACTATTATATAAAAGTAGATTCATCCAGATTGCCTTCCATATTCCAATATGCCTACAAATTCTTCTTTTAACTCCAGAAGCATGAACTGCATATATTCTAGTGAGGACACAGATATCTCAGTCAAGCTTCAAGACAGGGAACCATTTCCTCAACATTTTGACAAGTTAGGAGTGCCTCCAGAAGGAGCATCTCCTTTAGAGTAATGAATCAGTAAAAATGTCTTGTCTTTACCTTCATTTCTCACTCTAAGAGTTACTGCTTAATTTAATATTTGCTAAAAGTCTTAAGAAAATGGAGGCAGAACCTGACAATGCATAGGCTGAGCTATCTCTGTTGTGTGTCTGTAATGACCAATTTTCATTCTATATGTGTCCATAGTATACCAATGCCTTCTGTGTATATGAAGCAGAAAATGGCAATGTCTATCTTTAACTTTTCAAAAGTGGATACATTTTGTCAAATGTCAATTGTAATGGAACTTGTAACAGTCCTTGTATCATTACAGGCCCAGCCTCACAGTCTTTGATTTGTTCTTACTCCAAAAAATGGCTAAGGTTAAGGTCTACCAACTGAGACACAATTTCAGCTGTACCTTAACAGTTTATGACTTTTTTGCAATATGTCCAGGTTCAATTACCTTATGAAAATTTCTCACATTTTTTCCAATTGTTTTTACTACTAATTTTTTTCCACTGGGCTTTTTCTTCCATTCTGTAAAAGGTTTTGTTACATGTGGCCCATGTTACACGAAACCCCTCCACTTACCCTATCAGTTTGCCAAGATCATGGTAAATGTTTACCATGCGAACCAGTCTCCCTTTTGTTGCCTAAGCTAGCCACCATTGTATCTTTCTAAGCACAATGGAAGGAGATCAGCACAACTGTCAAAAAGAGTAAGGGACAAATGGGTCTCTGTAGTTGCCCCTCTCTCCTTTTCACTATGCAGACAGTTTACAGTTACAAGCTTCAGATTAATGTCTAACTTCTAGATGACAAAAAAATAAACAGGATAAATACTAACAGATAAACTAAATTTTCTACCATAGATATGCCGCAAAGTGTAATCAAAGTGCTAATGAATTTGGCATATTATTAAAAAACAGCTTGATCCGTGTAGAATTATACTTCCAGAACTCATAATTACTTGTTTATGCCATGTATTTTTCATGATTAAGGAACAATTTATTGAAAAAGTAAGTGGAATACTTACCTGTAAAACCAGGGACACCCAAAGACAAAAGACCATGAATCCGTCAAACACACACCAACGATCCTTTACATAGGAGCTATCCCCCTATAAGACAGAAAGAAAAGCTAAGAGGTTGTTGTTTGATTGTCAGAATTTAGTATTATCCTAAACAAATGTAGTTGGAAAAAAAGAAGCTGTCTCTGGTAGTTTCTTTCTTGTACAGCACTTCTCCTCAGCTTGAGTCAAAAAGAACTTCTTAAGAGGCCTGTTATTTGTACCTTGATGTAATTGAAAAAAGCATACACACAAAAATGAACACTGTTCTGACCATAGTATGAAACTTGCATCTTGACACAACCTAGGCTTTCCAGTTGTTTCAGACATTTCCTGAGCAACTCCTTATCATCTCAAACTCACAGCTCTTTTTTAAGCTTTGATAATACTCTGTATGGTGAAACTTCTAACCCCTATATTACTGGCACTTCCACTGATTGTTTAGCACAAGGTATTCAGAGTATGCTTCTGCAATACTGATTAAAAGAGATTTAGGAAAGAAAACTGAGCACTGTATCCTTGGTCATGCGTATGCTTTCCTATCTGTTCACAGGCTCTGATTTAGACTTTTTTCAACTAGCTCTCTAAAATAATACTTTAGCTTGGGTTTGGCAATGGTCTAATCCAGAGACCACTCCTAAAAGGCAGCACAGAGAGGGCTGCAGCAAAACTCAGTTCCTTCCATATTGCACGCCATTAATGCTCCAGTTTGCACAGTTAGGTATCCCCACATTCCATGCCATTCCCAAAGACATGAAATACACACCCTCCACAACATAATACAACAGAACACTGCTAATGACTCATACTTTATTTCAACCATTGTACGGGGGGAAAAAATAAAACAAATCATTAAGGAGATTACATCTGAAGGTTACAGAATTCTGTGGTAGCTCATGGAACACAGAAGAAGTTGGAGATCAAATGCATGTAGATAGATGCAGCGTGCCAAAATAAAGACCAGAAAAAACTAGACCTAAGAAATGTGGATAACCCAGTTTTATGCTATCTTGGAACAAAAATGTGTGCAGAGATATTGGTAGGGTACATAAAAATTATCCCTTTCCAAATGAACTTTCTCACAACAGATTGAGTGTACCCTCCTCTGCCTTATACATCCTCTGGTTCCTTTTTTTCTGTTTAAGTGTTCTTTCAGTTACAGTGTTATTCATCCACTTGTCACAGATATGAATGAAAATAATTGTCAGTTCTCAGAAATCTTGAAGACATTACTGGACTGAATTTTGACAGAAATGTGATTCCTGGCTTGATATGCACTGTTTCCTGTCCCAGTGATAGCTATTTCAGTACTTGTTTTTAAACGACTCAGCATTTTCATCAATTCAAAAAGCACAGACAAGTAGTTTTGTTTTAATATAATATTTTCAATGTCATACACTATCCTAGAAAGGATTTATCATTCCTTGCAGTAGGTGACAGCAAGATGTATTGTGTAAATAGAGATAAAATATTTGTGAAGTTTTATTTCAGTTGCACAAATTATTTAGGGCAGAAGCAAACAAAAGAAGAATATAAGGGTAATGCAGTAAGTGATTTTCAAATTAAAAATAAAGGGCAGAGAACCTTAACACTCTTTTTTCAGTCAGGATATTTTCTAATTCATAATCATCTTTAAGTCCTCAAGCTACTAACTATGAGAATCATAGTACCATGGGAACATATAATATCCTAGGTTGGAAGGGACCCATACAGATCACTGAGTAAAACTTCTTGCTCCACATAGGACCACCCAACTATCAGACCGTATGCCTCCAAGGCTCACTGGACTTCAGCAAGCTCAGTGTCATGACCACTGCCCAGGGGAGCCTGTTCCAGGGCCTGACCACTCTCTGATGAAGAGCCTTTTCCTGCTATCCAACCTGAACCACTCCTGAACAAGGACTGCAAATCAGGAAATTTCCAAATCAAGAACCAAATAAGAACCTCTGCATCATAATTTTAACCTGTCCCTTCTGGAGAAAGTAGACTTGGTTCCATAGTAAAGTCTGAGCTAAGAAAATCTTCATTCAAGGCAGGACAGTTGTTTCAGCTGTTATGCTCAGTAATTATGAAGCAGACACCACTTATCCCTGTTCCCACTCACTAAACAAATCTCCAGAGGCTTTTCAACAGGCAGCCTTCAATTGTACCTATGAACAATGATGATGATTGGTCTTTCTCTAGCTGAAAAACTCACCTTTCATCTCCTCAGCACCGTTTCTCTAAGCAAGAAGTTTTCCCTGAGTCGTGCTATACAGATTTGAGCATGAGCTTGTGCAGGAGTTCCTGTATTCACTCTCCTCTGAATTATCCCACAAGTACTCACAAAAAGCTAAATCTTTTTTTAGAAATTGCTTTTACTCTCCACAATACACATGGCATGATTGCATCAGCTCTGATCCTTTTCCTTACAGAAAAGGATGTCATGACCCCTTTCAGCTTTCTCACTCACACTGCTTCTCCACATCAGCACATCCTTCCAGTAAGGGGAAGGGTTCACTGGGCACCTGGATTACATTCACAGAGACCACTCATTCTGGGGAGTTGCTGGACCTGTCTGCTTTGCACATCTTGGCTAAATTGTTTTCACACATGCCGATGGCTGGCAGTGGGCATGGTGGAGAGTCTTTAAAAGTGTATATACAGTGTATGGGGGTTGAAGGAATTTGTAAGACAGAATCACGTCCTGTTTAATATGAAAAACAGAATATTCTTTTTAACATGAACCTGGATACTGACTTCTAGTGCTACTTACTTTCCACAAAAAATCTAATTCAGATTTAACACACATTAATATTCACATATTGATAGCACTGAGCAGTGAGTTTCATTCACTCTATCCCAACTTTTAACAAAGCTCTGGGTTCAAATGCTCATTAAGTGAACAGCATTCTGTTCTCACACATGGAAAGGAATACAAATGCATGTGGTTAAATACAGTTACTTCTTTACCTAAAGCAGTTAAAGCACAGTAAATTGTTAACACCTCATCTTTTTTTCATCATGTCTGTTGGAAATAGAGAATTATTAATGAAGTTGTTTAGCATTTTACTGTGAATGCACTGTTCTATATCATTAACATTCTGGTTCATAAGTTCTTGAAATGTGGTCTAAACATTTACAAAAGATGAAGGATTAGTACTGTAGACTAAAACCTCACGCTGAAGCTCAATCAAAAACTCATAAAGTTATTAAAGTTGCTGTCTCTCTATTGTCTGCAGTGGACATTGAATTCTTTAATGTACACAGCAAGTAAAGGAAGTTTCTCCAGCAGAAATACGGTTTATATAGACAACAAAATTATTTTCTTCTGACAGTGCAGTTAATGCTAGTCCTTTTTAAAAAAAAAATCAAAAAACAAAAAACCAAAACATGAAAAATGTGAAGGTCAAAGTTGCAATATAGCTTAGCTAAATGGATCAATCTTTTCTTTATTAGCTCTCTATTCGCTATTTTGCAAGCATCATTCCTGGTCTCTCCAAACAGTTTCTCCTAATAGACCTTTAATCTTCTCCCTCGGCACTTATTTATTCCAGGCAAGCACCACTGCCAGACTAGTACAAAACAAAGGAAATGGCATTCTTGGTAAACAGTCCATGTGGAATGGATCAGAGGGCTGCTTTGCTCTTAGAGATGCTCATCTGAATTAATCTGGAATTTGATATTCCAAAAGAACAGCAATAACAGTCTTAATTGCAATATTCTCTGCCCTGAAAAAGAACATGTTAATCCTGCCATGGCAATACAGCTATAACTAAGAAAGAATACCTCAAATTCAGCATAACATCTTATTGTTCTTTTGCATATTTGAAAACAGGCCCAAAACAAAATATCTTCCCTGTACTCTCCTTATCTCACCCTTTTTTTCTCTAATACCATCACCAGTACAATAACAGAGTACAATGTTACTCATTTCTTCATTTTTGATTTTCTTTGTATACTGACACCCCTATGACAGTACTGAGATGCAGAATGATAACACTTTTTCAGTCACAGCCAGTACATTACAGGTAAAACAGCAATTGACATTATTATGTGCCCTCGGGAGCAGTTACACTCACAAAAAAGACCTAATTCGTCAGAAATGTGAGCCAGTATAAAATACGGATGGAACCACAGCCTGAAGCCATATCTCACTTGAGGAAGTCATGCCATGAGAAGAGTCTAGTGTCCATCAGAAGGGAAGGCTGGTTAGACTACTGGCTTTTAATTCAAGTTTATTTCGATATCAACCTTGCCGAAGACAAAATGAAATCAACATCTGAATTGCATTAAGGCAGTATGCTAAAAGATTGATTCTGTCTGCTAATTTTGTTAAGCAATTCCAGTAACTCAGTGGTAAAGCACACAGCTTAGCTGGATGATAGTGCAGTCTGCAACCTAGGTCATTTCTGCCTTGCTTCTCAGGAACACTGCAGGATAAGCAACAAATCAGTGCAAGTGAAAAGCTTCTTCTGCCTCCCTGTGCCTCTGGGAATTTCTTTTTCTCTCTCATTTTTTACTACAACCTGTTCTCTGAATTCTTTCCTCCCACCTCTTCCAGGTGCCTCTGTGGGAAAGTGAAATAGAAAAGGTGATGAGACATTTGCTCTGATGGTAATCAGATTTATCATCATCTGTTCCAGAAAGCAGATCTGCAGTCTTGGGTCTGTCGTTAGGTGGATCTAATTCACCCAGCCTCAAAAAGGATAGCTGGAAGAGGGCACAAATACTATGCCTAGAAAAAACCAGCTAGCTTGCTCTGCCGTGGTTGCTGGATCCTGACTGTTGTGGTGATAAATAAAGCACATCAACACCTCAGAGCAAATTTTTCATATCTTCATGTGGGCTATTCCATGTAGCACTACAAATAAGCATTAACAGGTGGAAACTGACATTTACTGGTGTTTTAGGAGAGCATAAATACAGAGGAGTAAATAGAAGGAAAAGAAAGAATGGAGGGAAATGATAATTTAGAAGGGCCATTTTCCCCCTTCATTGTTGTCACTATAATGCAAAAAGCACGAGCTAAGACAGAGAGCACAACTGAGTTGAGGACAGAAGGATCACCCTTCCATCCCAAGGCCTTATCAGACACTTTAGGGAAAGGAGTGGGAATAGAAAAGAGGAAAAAACAGATCTCAAGGGAGAATCTCGTACGAACTCTCTCTCTCCTGCAAACGCAGATAAAAATACACACACATACAAGGTATCTGACTCCCACCCCACTTACACATACACCCCATATGTTTCTGGCTAATCTCCAGACTTCTCCCATTTCCTTAAAAACCTGCAGTTCATGTGTTTATTTAGTAGAAGAATGACGTGGACAAATCCAACCTAGCACCCAAACTTTCAAACACTCCCAAAACTGTCCTCACACATAACAAAGAATTCTATTCTGAATTAACCTGTCCTGTCCCCAGATAAAATTATCTATCTGATTCATGTATCAAACATTAGTTGGTTTCTCTCTTTCTATAATGGGTGGTAACTTCAAATTTAATCCTCTGCAGATGTGACAGCATCTATTCAAAACGAAAAAAAGTATATAGTGTACATGACAAAAGAAGAAATAATAAAAGATCAGGGCCAACACTTGTCATTTCTGTGTGTCTTCTTTTCTTCAAAATCTTCATTCAGAGCGCTAGAATTTCTTTCAAATCCATTCTAAAATCCATTCACATAACAGCGGTTCATCTGGAAGAGCCAGTGGAATTACAATTGTGAAACATAACTCTGAATGGTTATAGTTGTATAATATTACTGTACCAAGTTACACAAGTTCAATTTGTATCTAATTGTGTTCTGCACTGAACTGCTCCATCATCAAATGCTTCCAAGAAACATGTTACAAATTGTTTAATTTATCTTTGTCATAACACACAATGCAGTATTTACATTAATCTTGTATTCTGTACTAGAGAAGCCTTGGAAAAAATCACTTGATATTACAGCAAACAAAACAAAGCTACCCTAATCATAATAGGAGAAAACAAAACATAGCTTCTGTTTAAATTAGAGGGTAATTCTATGCATGCTACAAACAGACAACATACACAAATGTAATCCACCATTACAAAACAGCAATAACGACGACAGCACCATTACTTTATCGTATTATAAAATTAAGAAAAAAAAGTGAATTTGCTGAAATTTTCAGTTTACTTTAGGAATTATCATGAATATTTCATTCATAAAAAGACAATCTCAGGTGCAGACCAAAGACATGCTTGATTTTTGTCAACTTATGTAACAAAGTTAATCATATTTAGTATTTGCCTTTTCATATTATAATCAGAGGCTTCTGATCTATATTATTCATCATCTCAGTTGCTACCACTAGTAGCAACTAGTAGCAAAAATTACCCAGAAAACAAAAAAAACTAGATCAGAAATAGAATTTTAATTGGGCAGTTCATAGAAAGACCTATGCAATCCACAAAAGGGAATAGTTTTATGGAATTTAAGAATTCCCTTCAATGAACTAAGAGTCAAGACTTTCAAACAGTCAAGCAAAGTTCATTTGACTTGCCAGAAATCCTCTAACACAAAATGAGTTAAAAAACTTATTTTAAAACAGAACCGTTGAAGTTTAACAGGCATGAAAACATAACATTCCTCCCCTCAAGTACAAAAGCATCAAAAGGAATGACTGTTTCCACAGACAAACAGAACAGAATGCCTCAACGCCCCTCTTTTACACGCAACATCAGCATACAGCATCTTGATTCAGCTGAAGCATAAATAATGTGGAGAGTTCAATGTGGAGAGCTGCCAGGCATGGCCTTCCCCTGTAGTTAACAGGGGACTCACATTTCCCTGTCAGCACCTGGTATGCCTACAGAACCTGTGTGGGTGAGAAGTTCCACCAGTGTGTAACACAGCTGCTTTCTACAGACACCGCTCCGCAGCAGATGGGTGCCAACAACACATCCTGCAGAGAGATTTCATGGGTTACCACACAGACAGCCTGAATTTCATTTCCCCCTCCATCTGCTCATTAGCCAACTGTATTCAGTGCCATAAGGATTGTCTTCCTAGCTGACACAGCTCCCTTGGATATCTTAATGGTTCATCAACTTTTAAAATGGCTAATCAGGAGCAGGATTAATATGCTACCTGAAACTGCACTGTTTCCAGGATGTACACAAGAAAAAAAATCTTTACTGTGAGAAAAGCTAAACAATGGAAAGGATGCCCAGTTATATTGCCTGGGTTTCTAATACCTCCCTTCTTGGAAATGCTCAAGACAGCTTCATAGCACAATGGATAAATAAATTGAAAGCCCTGTTTTCAACAGATTACTACAATCTCTATGGATGTCTTCCAACCCAGAATCATCATCAATACTGTGCTGCTAGCATAACCTCCTCAAGACGCCAGTCCTGTGGGTAGACTCCAGTTCTTTAACCAGTTCCATGTGCATGAATATTTGCTTTTTTTTTGGTGGTACTCTGATGCCTTGAGAAGGCGACATGCTGTTTGGGCAGGATCCTGCCATCCCGAAACTGTCAGGTCTCCAGATACAATGGGTTGCTTTGGATCCAGATGTTTCAAGCTGAGAGCTCAAACCTGGAAATATCAGATACAGCTGAGAGATTTGAGTTGGGAGATTTGATAGGCAAACTCACATCTACAACCATCACTGGCAGCTCTCCTTCAACAGAAAACAGCTACAGTGATGAAAGATGGAATACATAAGGAAGAGGCCTTTTTCAGAAGGAGGATTTTATCATTTGTTAATTTGCATTACTAAAAGCTGATGAAGCCATTTTATTCTACAAAGACCAGGAAAAGCTTATGGAAATAGTGCAGCCATAAGAAGGCAATATTTTAAAAACTCTCATTAGTGATGGTGAACACAATACACAAAACATATTTTCCTTGAGGTTACTACCTTAAAAAACCCACATAATTTTTGTCCTTTTTTTTTTTTTCATGAAAATACTGCTTCACAAAAATGTTCTTATTCACTTGCAGAGAGATTTGGATGCCATTATAATTTTTCTTCTTGATGATCTTTTCATATAAGTAATGCCTCTTATTTATGTAACATCACTGAATATTTTCATTCATCTCATCAGGCTATATATTAAAAAAGTATTTTAAAAATACATTATGAAAGAAATATTTTATATTTTTTCTTATCAGCTCCAAGGTTAAATAATGATCTCCACAGCAATTCACTAAATACACTGGACATGTTTATCCATGCCCCCAAAATAATTTTCAACAAAAAACTTCTATGACCCACTGACTGGTTAGAGAAATTATTTTTATTTTTGAAATACTGCCTATGTAAGCTCAGTAAGTAATTTTAAATGCTTTTGATTTTCTCATAATCAAAGGTAAAAATTGTGCAAAAAGCCCCACTGTGTAATATGAGTCATTACTTCCCTGCAATAAACACTCCATCAAAACCGGGAGCAAGTAACCATAGAGACAGGTGTGTGTATTTTAGTGCAGCAGGCTCTACCCTGCCCCCAGGCAGTAACAATGAACTAACAGCATGCTGTGGGCAATTTCCTATGTGTTTTTCTCGTGATAATCAGTTTTAATTTTTTAAATTTTCTGTGATTGAAAACAGCATCAGAGCATTCGGCTAGCAACAGGATCCCAATAGGCTGGAAAGCAATGTCCTTGCAATGGATACGTGCTTAGCAGAACTGCAACAAACATAGGACTGAAAGGCTTATTCTAGTAATGAATATCAATACTGTTATGAAATTTGAAGCCTATTGATCATAGCTGCCACAGATGTTTAACTGGATATTCCAGTATTTAAGTTTTAAGACAATTTGCTGTAAAATACATTCTCCCAGCATAGAATATCACGAGACCTGCACTAAACATTTAGAATTCTAGTAGCCTTATACAAAGGACAGAATTCTAATCCTTCATATAGATATGTAAAATAATTTATTGTAAGGACAAATAATTTTCACTTCATAATCCGTAGGCATAATCAAAACTCAAAATTAAAGTTAATGGAACTTTGCTTCATGTTTTCTTCATGAACATTTTTGTTACCAGTGGCAAGTAATATTCTCTATTTTTTTTCCCTCCACAGCATTACACTAACTTCAATCACAGAATCTTAAAATTTTCTCATCCCCACCACTGATTCTGCTGGCTACTTTCCTGCCTTCCACGTTGAGGATCTCAATCCCGTCTGTGACTTGCACACCCAGCTGAGTACGGACCACCAGGCACCACAAGCCATCTGTGCACACTGGCATGGGAGAACAGGAGCCACATATTCTGTTCTCCCACCTGACCTTCGAAAACAAATTCCCAATCCTTAATTAATTTAATGCCGCAGAGTAACCAGCTTATCTAAAGCCAGAGAGTGCAGGCATTTTGGAATTTCCATCTTCTGTATTCAGAGTGGAGCACAGGACAAACTGACCTGATCAAGTTGCTGAAAGCTACTGAATGATCTGACAGGGTTTCACTGAAAATAAATTTGTATCACCAATGACTCATCAGAAGGACTAGACTGATTTTGTAATTTCTCCACTCTCATTAGCTGAAGGTAGAATGCTTAATGTTAAAAATACTAAAAAGAAGGCTAAAAAAAAAAGATATTTGCAGTAAGTTAAACAACAATTTGTTAATCTATGAGTCAAGATGAACTTCTAGATGAGGATTATTATGGAACAAAATCATTTAAGCACAACTGAGCTAATGCCACAGTTAAAAACTAAGCTGGAAACCAGCTACAGGTATATTTTCTGGAGTGATCAATTAAAAAAAACAAAAACTCTAATGAATTAGTTTAACCACTCATTGCAAGATGCCTAAAGATTAAGTGATATCGCCCAGACTCGTTACTTGAAGCTTCCCTTATGATCAACAGACAGGCCAGCTGAACTAACTTTTGGAAGAGCTTCTATTAGACACAATGTAAACAGCTAATTACAGACAACTACAGACCCACAACTTAGTTCTGATGGGTTCTACTAAAACTGTTTCTATTTTAAATCCTAAAACTAGGAAGCAAAAACGTATTTAATGCAAGCAAAAAATGACTGAAAAAAAGAGGCAATATGCAACTAGAAAGCATGGCAGAGACTAATTAAATGATTGCAACCAGAGTAGTCATCACATGGCAGAAGTTCCTGCTCCACCTCCAGCTGCCTGTATTGTAGGAGTGCAGCCCCATTTAGCTGCAGAGAACTGAGCATAGCAGCAAGTTCATGCTGTTCAGACAAGCCTTCAGCCAGCTCTGCCCTCACCTTTCTCACCCAGAGCACACAGATAGCAGCTACAGCAACCAAAGCACGTGTCAGAAAAATGGTGATGATAATGGGTTGCCTGTATAGCACTAACACTGCCCAGTAACACCTGACGTGCTGAAAGCCATTGATTTCGGGTAATGAAGGAACCAAGCCAGCAGTATTTAATAGAAACAGCTCCTTGTCTGTCTGTGATGGGGGCTGGGGGCAGATTAAGCTTTATTTCAGCTCCTGTATGACTTCAGACTTGGAGGAATACTGAAGTCACTGAATAACAATTTGTGCTACTGAAGAAACTCCAACACTTCCAGTCACAACTCCTTTAGTTTGTACAAAAGTTTGCTGTGAATGTAGCTGATTTAACAACAGTAGAAATGTCAAGGCTATTACCTCTGGCTTCCTGTAATTTCCTTTGTTAGCTGACATATGGAAAGAAAAACATTTCTATTAAATCCCATAAAAGACATTTCTAATTTTTGCCATAATAATACCAAAATAAGGGTCAACTAGACTTTTTTTAACAGACAGAGGAGGGAATACTCAGACCTTTTATTTGAGAGAGTTGCTTCGGTACCAGAGCAATAAGATGAACCATGCCTCCATTTCACATGATCTAGGTGTAATACCATCGTGACCGAGATTAAAAGTTGCAATCAGAATGTCTGCAGGGTGAAACCAATTTCATTCATCTCTTCTTCTTTAGAGACAGAATTTTCAGCTGAGACAGAGGTGTGAATTCTTTTGCAATCTAGTCATAGTTTCTGCAGCTCCTTGGACTTTGGCACATTTTTCTCATTGGTTATTTTAAATGCTACCAGGGCAACTGTGTCTAATGCAAGTAGTTTACTTGGACTGTTTCTCCTAATACAAAGTCTGAAAGTAAAAACTTATAAAACAATGTCTTTAAAGTAAGGTATCCTTACCTTGCTCATACGATTTTCAGAAGACAGATTATTAGAAAGTATGACTTAATTTTGTATCACACTGTTGGAAAGAAAAGCTTAGTCTTTCCATCAGAAGTTAGTCTCCCTGCCCTTCCTGCCAGAAAATGAATTCTTCTAGAGGCTGGTTGATAACAAAGCCATCACTGCCTGCTGTACTGTCATAAAAGATATCCCTGACTTCTGCTAAATCTTTGATATTACATAGCACCATGCAGCCAGCTTAGTACCACAGGATTTTTGTTTCAGGGGACTGTGATTTAGCCCGTATCTGCTGAGCAGATGTACCTAAGTATAGCTGTGAAAGATGACCTAAGTTAATGTATTTCCATCTTCTTTGTGAGAGGATCAAAAATATAACGAAATTAAGTAACCTCTTGAAACACGTCAGAATTCTTCAGTGAACTGAATGAATGATGAGATTGAACATCATGTAAGGACTGGGAGACTTTTTTCATTCGTGATAGTGATACCTACTGTTTGTATTCTGCTGATACCAGTGATTAAAATAGAAGTGTGAATTCCCTCAATCAAAACATCCTATTACTAAAATTCACAGTAAGCTGGTTTTGTTAAATTCCTAGTCTTTTCCCACATACCACATCAGATAACAATTTTTAATTTCTGAAATGTTAGGCCTTTTTAAGACATACTGCAGTTAAGTAGCCACCTGCTAGCATGCTTCGTATGCTATTCCTACAGAAATATTGGCATGAGTAATCCAGATAATCCACTAATTTATGTGCCACATTTTCTTTTATACCTACTTAATAATTTACTTGACAGTGATAAATACCTAACTTTTAATGTCAGTTGGAGACCAGATAGTATTCTTGAAAGTTACTCTTCAATTTCAAATCTATTTCAAATATGTTTAATACTGTGTGCACACTATTTTTTCTGAGCTATTTCACATTATTTCACAGTGAGTTGTAACACAGGCCAACATTCTTCAGTTCAAAATATTATTTAGAATTCAAGTGTCAAATTATAATGTAAGAAACAAACAGACTTGGTCTAATTCGCCATCTCATAGAACTTTACAAGTCATTACAAGATGGTTTTAATGTTCGTACATACATTTTTGTATAATGTAGACAGCCAGCATTGCACAAACGGTCCTAGAATTTTATAATTTAGAAGACCTCAGGCAGTAAGAAACTGTAGCCTGTACTACATTTTTCAGAGATGAGTTTCTAGGGTATAAACGTTATTAGCATTTGTTTAAAATTATGAGAAGTAACAATAGCCTATAATATAAAAACTATTATACTAGTATCCTGTCATAGGCTCTGCAGTCTTTTTTTCCCAGATAGTGCCTATACACATAATATAATCTGACTGCACATTTATCCCCATTTCAATAGGTCCAGAAGAGCCATTTCAGCATAACAAACACCTACTAGAAGCCAACAGCATAATCAGTAAATATCAGTATGGTCAGTGCCTTTGCAATTCATAAAGTCCTCTGACTGAATCAATTGTCTTGTCAAATGTGGCAAGCAACAACTATTACTTACAAGGTACAAGTGGCCCAAATTTTAAATAGACTCAATTAGCAAGAATAATTATTCAGGAAGAAACATGAGCACTAGAAGATACAAAGCCATGGCAACATTTCAGTTTAACTTCCCTTCTGAGGTAACAAAGCACTTGGATGAATGCATCACTTTTTTTTGTCACTTACTTCACATAGGGAAAAGAGAATCTTTTTACAGAGAAAAGTCTAGAATTTTCAGAAACTACCTTTTCTAAACCCCTTGGGAACAAGAGGATGTAAATTTATGATTTGTCCTCAGAAGGTGTTAAGTAGACATGACTTAACATTTTAAAAAATCTTAGCTCAGCTATACTTATACCGTTATAAATTGAGTATTAAGTGGATAGTGCCTATCTTTTCCATAAATTAGATTTCTCTCTGGACCAAAATTTTGCATTAATCAATGTTGAAAAGTTTGTTAGCACTTCTAATCCAAAGGCTCTACAGAATTACTGATTGATGGTAAAAGTTCAGTAGAATCATACAGCAATATATTAATTGATCCTGTGTTCCCTAAAAGTTTTGAATGCACTTAAATCAGGACCATAACTTACAGACATTTTCTCTTCAATAAAGATGTTTTATATACAATACCTTTAACATATGTTAATAGGCTTCTAAACAGTGCTGTATTTTACTTCGATTGCCGCTATGTCCATAGATAATTATGTTCTTGGTGGAGTTATAGGAAGAATAATTGAAGCAATATTTTCCTTAGAATCAATAATCCGAAGAGCAAATAAAATAATTCACTAAAAATGGATTATTTATTGATTAACATTCAAAGAAACATGTAGATAGCATACTTCTTAACTTCTTAGTTTAGTCTTCTTTACTTCTTAGTTTAAAGGATCACACAAATTAATTATAATCCTATTCTAACATTGTTTTATGAAGATTACACTATATAATACAAGTTCACATAGTTCAGCTACAATTAACTATTAACTATTAACTATTCTACAACAAACCATAAATGGCAAAAAAGAAAGTAATTCATTCAAATATAACTGCATTCAGTGATGAATGCTAAAGACATTAATCATAAGCAAATACTCATTTGTTAAAATAACAATAAATGCAGTAAGAATAAATGCAGTCAGTTTCTACTTTATCTTTTCACAAAACTGGTTATGCATGATCTATTTTACCATACTTTTATCCCATAAAGAAAGACTAAAATATCAGTGTGCAAATCAAGTAATTTGCATCCTCATTTATACATGTATAACATGAGTCAGGACAGTGGAACAAACTCCAGACAGCTACTCATTCTCCGAGGACAAACTCATCAGATATGCTTCAAAGATAAGTTCATAATATCCACACAAGCAACAATTTAAACAATCCAGTGAAAAAAGTTAGAATATACATCAGTATGTTATTTGTTGCCCCTAGGTGTTGACTGTGAGTGAAGCTGGTATTTCCATGCACAGAGGCTGAGAAAACAAGCTCTGTAGAAAAGTCATGCTGTTGATCATTCATCTCTTTCTTTGTGCTATAATATTTACATACCTGTTTCTTTATAAAGTCCACACTGGCTATAATAATAACTCATTAACTCTGCGCTGTTCAAATGCTCATACTGGTCACTAATTCCCCATAATGTTTTGAGGACTAATTATCCTCATAACAACCTGTCTAATGGACATTTCCGAATAAGCAAGCATAGCTTGTAGCCAGAAATACCATTTCACAAAGGATTACTTTGGCTTTACATAACATGAGAATATTTTATCAGAATCATCTTATTTCAGTTACTTCCTAAATACTAATATTAATAATGCTCCAGCTTTTACTATTAAAATTCATTACATATGGTGGCATAATAGCTTAGTTTGGCAGCAAACAAAAAGTGCTACCCACAAACTCAGAACAAAATGAAGGGCTAAGTAGAACTTGTCTCTGGAGTCACCAGACCTTTCAGTAGTGAAAGGAAGAATAACGCAGTGATAATCTGCTCTCTGTAGGAGTGACAAGATTGTATTGTTAACAAGCACAACAGATGTATTTTACTATACATAAGACAAACTTGTATTTTTTTTTTTACTGAAGACTAGAAACGATCAGTAAAATAATGCTAAAAATTGATGGCTACTGAAAAATTCTGCAGGTTAATGTTCTCCCACATCATAGCTACCAATATAAACTTAGTCCAGCAACAACAGTAAATATATGATAACAGAATCATTTGTTTACCAATATGCATTCTATTAAGGAAAAAAAATACAGTAAAGCAAGATTATGTTTTCATTCAGCTCACAGTAGGACATAATGCTCTTTCTTACTTAAATAAGTAATCGTGCAACAAAATATCCAGTCTTGTGAAAAGGCAATCCAAGTTCTATATCAATACATGCATCTCCAGACATTTACAAAAGATTATTGCTAATGTACATGCAACTTATTTTGCTCTTCATTCTTTAAATTAATACAATGAAACTATCTATTTCTTAGTAGTAAACTATTATTATGAATGTTGGTATTAAATTTAGGTGGAGATTAACTATGCAGTAAAGTCACATATTTCTCAATCTGTCTTTTTATATGCCATGGTGTCACTTGCAGCTAAGAACACTCATAGAAAAGGAACTGAGAAGTTATGAAAGAAAGATCAGATGTCAGTGGTATGTATCCATCTCAATTTCCTTGAGCATATACAGGTTAATTTTCAAATACTTACCTTAACTATGCCGCGGATATGCATTTTTGCTATCATCTCTGCAGTGTAAAGAAACATCAGTAGAGTGTCAAGCGCAAATGTCACATACTGGAGAGGAGGATAATGCTCAAAAGTCTTTGGAGTGTTCATACAAACAGAAATAACACTGATGATGGCACAGATTCGTAATAAAGAGTGTACCCACTGGAAAAGAAAAAAATACATTACAAGGTTGCTTTAATGTTTAAAACCAGCTCAAATATTTATCCTAAGTTGTATTGACACTTCTTCTAAACACACATTTGTGGTTTTCTTTTACATCATGATACATGTATTAAGGTCCTAATCTCAAAAGTGAGCAGTCTTGACTTTTTGAAATATACAAAACAAGTTGTTAATTGGTTGTGTAATTCATAAACTAAGTATTAAGAGCCAGGCTACTGAGAGTAAAGATTCTACCCTTTCTACTTCTGCAATCCTATTCATTTTCAAATGACAACTTGGCACACTTCATATACCGAAAACGTGATATTATTAGATGTTATAAATTGGGTGAATACATTAAATAAAAATATCTGTGGAAAAATTTAATTTCACATTTAGGTGAACTGATTTTTTTCTTTTTTTAGATGAATTGATTTTATTTCAGTTCATAATTCCATAAATGAACTAAGAGGCATAGAGATTAAAATCATCAGAATAAACATAGAAAAAGACTGTCATAGAAAACAACTTCTTCTATAACAGGATATACTTTTGTTCAAAACAAGTTTTGTTTCTGTAAGAGAATAGTTCATTTCTAAAACTACTTAGGTCTTTATCTCAAAACTGTCATTATTAAGGCTGTACTCAGTACCAACCACACTGAATGTCTAATGAGAAAGCAAAATGTATCAGTATAGGGGTTTAGCGTTGGACTTTATTTTTCTGCTTTTAAATCAAAACACTGCTGAAGCATCTTGAAGCCAGACAAGTGTAATGAATCAGAGTTGGTAGGGTCAAATATTTCAGAAAAAAAAAATTAAAAAGGACACTTCAGCACGCAAAAAATTATCCAAACAAAAAAAAACCCTGAGATATAAAAGTGAATTTACACCAACTTGCAGAAAAAAATTATACAGTCATTTACAACAGTTCACATCTTCTGATATCAAGAAATGGCCAGAATATTTACTTCATTTAATGCTCACCTAAATGTAATCACATTTGATCTGAATTGAATACCTCTATTTTTTGTATATTCTAGGCCCAAAATTATAATCCAAAAGTAGAAGGCATCTGATGCATTGTCTCATGTCACTTTTATACAAACCTTGTTTTAAACCTTGTATGAACTGAAAAGAAATAACATAAACTGTAAATTTTGGCTTATATATAAGCTTCTTGTCTGTCTTAGTAGAAGTTTAATATTGTATACTGAGCAATAGGCATCTTGTTTAGCAGTATGGCAAGGAAAAAGCTGAATACTGTGCACTGAGAAACACATATAAATAACTCTGCATATATTCCTGCAATAACATTTTGATCTAATTACAAAATTAAATGTGAACATGCTTTTTTAAATTATTTACCATGAATAGTTAATATATGGGTTTTGTAAATAATTTACGTGTTAAGAGTTGGGAGCAAAGCAGTATGGATCTGGGATCCATAATGCAATGGACACAATAGTTTCATTAAATGAAATCATACCAACAGTAGGTATTTATTTTGGGATATTTTACTTACTACTGTCACAAACTAAAATTTTCTATTTTCCTTTATGAGGAGCACAAAAATGCCTTCTCTACAAAACCATGAATCATTCAAAAAACATAGGAATCCCAGAAGCACATTGACTGCTGAAGTGATATAATAATAACAAACATATTTATGTGGCAAAGGCATTTTCTTAATCCTGTGCATTCTGCTAATAGCTTTGTTCCCAATGAAACAATCTCTCGTTTCAAGTCACCAGACAATACTACACTTACCTGTCGTGTAGGGCACATTGTAGGTCAACTTATGCTAGAAAAATATGAGCTGTACTTGAAAATAAACAGTCTAAATACACTTCTATATTCATGAGAGATGTAAAAAAAAAAGAAGATTTGGAAGTCAAAACTATCAACTGCTGGCTACCATTTCAACAATGAAATGCTCTTTTCGACATTCTCTTCAAAAGCTCATTTTGCAAACTTCACTTCTACTTATAATAAGTATGTAGGAAACAGAGACGTTGAAAAGATGGCTGTATAAAATAGCAATCAGTAGATCACAGAATCTCAGGATCATAGAGGTTGGAAGGGAACACCAAGTTCAAACCCCCTGCAAATCAGGCTCCCTACATCAGACTGCACAGATCCAAGAGGATCTTGAATATCTCCAGAGAAGGAGAATCCACAACCTCCCTGGGTAGCCTTCCAGTGCTCTGTCACCCTGTGTGAAGAAGCTCTTTAGCATATTTGTGCTGAACTTCCTATGTTCCAGTTTATGGCCATTTCCTCTTGTCCTGTCCCCACATACCACTGAAAAGAGATTGGCCCTGTCCCTTTGCCTCCCACACTTAACATATTTATAAACATTAATAAGATCCCTTCTCAGTCTTCTTTTCTCAAGGCTGAAGAGACCCAGGTCGATGGACCTTGGCAAATGTTATTTGATCATCCCTATCACCTCTGTGTGGAAAACCAGCCTTTTGATTTAGTTTCTGAGTTTTTGAAAAAAAAAAAAAAAAAAAAAAAAAGAAAAAAAAGAACTTGCAGATTAGCAATGATAGCTAAATAACTGTTTCTGACTACTATTTCAGAACTTTTTTTAGAAGTCATATTTCAACAATATCAGTTGCATTTAACTTACAGTTAATAACTATGGAAAAAGATACCTACTGGCTTGTTAATCCACAGAATATCTGCATTGTCTGACAAAGATTCATCGGGACCAAAATCTGTAACAGGCTGGGCTTCCACCCGTGAACTTTGTTTCCTTTTTAGCATCCTGAAGTTAACTTTTGTTATCTATGATCATGAAATACCCTTGGGGAGAAAAAGAGAGAAAAGACATTAATTCACCAAAACTATTTTATAATGCCCTTTTGAACAGTTTTATAACTAATCTAAAGCATGTTCACAGAATCACAGAATCACAGAATCCCAGAGGTTGGAAGAGATCTCAAGGGATCATCGAGTCCAACCTCTCTGCTAAAGCAGGTACCATACAATAGGTCACACAGGTAGGTGGCCACACAGGTCTTGAATATCTCCATAGAAGGAGACTCCACAACCTCTCTGAGCAACCTGCTCCAGTGTTTCTGTACCTTTGCTGTAAAGAAATTCTTCCACACGTTAGTAAGGAACTTCCTATGTTCAAATTTTAGGCCATTAATTCTTCTCCTATCACTACGCACCACCAAGAAGAGCCTGGCCTCATCCATTTGCCTCCCACCTCCATTTAGTTATTTATAAAGATTTATCAGACCCCCTCTCAGTTTTCTTTTCCCCAGGCTGAACAGACCCAGATTACCCAGCCTTTTCTCATAGGAGATGCTGCAGGTTGCAATTATCTCTGTCGCCCTCCATTGAACTCCCTCAACTTCCCTGTTGTTTTTGAACTGGGGAGCTCAGAACTGGATACAGTAGTGTAAATGTGGCCTCATCAGGGCAGGGTAGAGGGGGACAATCATATCCCTCGACCTGCTGGGCGCACTCTTTTTGTTGCATCCCAGGGGATAACACTGGTCTCCTAGGCCACAAGGGCACACTGCTGGCTCATGGACCACCTGTTGTCCACCAGGGCCCCTAGGTCCTCTGCAGAGTTCATCTCCAGCAGGTCATCGAATCATAGAATCATAGAATCACCAAGGTTGGAAAAGACCTAAAAGATCATCCAGTCCAACCGTTCACCTATTACCAATAGCTCCCACTAAACCATGTCCCTCAACACAACATCCAGCCTTTCCTTGAACACCCCCAGGCTCGATGACTCCACCACCTCCCTGTCAGTCCATTCCAGTGTCATCCCCTAACCTGTTCTGATGCATGGGGTTATTTCTTCCTGGGTGAAAGACTCTATACTTGTTCTTATTAAACCTCATCAGATTCCTCTCTGTCCAGCTCTCCAGTCTGTCCAGGTCTTGTTGAATGGTAACACAGCCTTCAGGTGTGTTGGCCAATCCTCCCAGCTTTGTATCAACAAACTTGCTGAGGGTGCATTGAAGGGTATCCCTTCAATCAGGTCACTGATGAGTATGTTGAACAAGACCGGACCCAGAACCACCCCCTGTTGAAAACCGCTAGTTACAGGCCTCCAACAGGACTCTGCACTGCTGATGACAACTCTCTGCTCTGATCTCGGTGAGTCAGTCAGTTCATAACCCACCTCACTCATCTATCCCACATTTTCTAAGGTTCATAACAAGGATGTTGAGAGGTTTTGGTTTCATGCCAAACAGATTTTGCATTTATTAACAGGATCTTCTTTTTAATAAAAAGCTTTGCCTATATAAAGCAGTGACATGGCTCTCAGTTTATGCCAATTTACTTGAAAGTATGCAGCTCAAACAATTACCAGAAACCTAGGAGCACTGGCAGAAAATTCAGACCAGTATGTGAAGGCGGCTATTACTGTGAACTTAAATCCAAAGTAATCATTGGATGGATTTAACCTGAAGCCATTTAATTTTATGGTGACACTTTCATTTATTATACTAGGCTAAGATAAAGCCCAATAAGCCGAAGGCAAACAGGCGATCTTAAGTAGCAAACAGATGTTATTGTTCTTTACTGAAATCAAAAGAGTCTTTTTGCTATGTACTTCTGCTATTAGCATGCATTTTTCTAATACTTTAATGTTAGTAATGCTAGTAAGCTAACAGTGGGAGAGTTGGCTGTCTCTGGGGCTTATGTTGACACATGGGAGCAGAGCAAAACGTGCTGTTTCCACAAGATTAGGCAGAGTTTGGACATTCCTGCTGGGGTGGCACGGAGTCTGAGCCTTCTGCAGACCTCAGCAATGCAAGCAGCAACCACTACACACCACAAGTGCAGAAAGAAAACCTAGATATTAGAATCAGCTTTCCCCCAGACACCAAGCATCCCTGAATGTGAATAAACACAAAGAGACTATGATGCATTCTCCTAAGAAATCACAGCCTACTCAGAAGGGAGTACGTGGCTTGCACAAAAACTGTCATGCATGAAATCCAGTCCCTTAGGCGCTGTTTTTCAGGAAGGTGAAGGGGAAGGAGAAAGCAAGATCTTCAGCCTTGTTATAGACCTTTACCCCAGGCAAAATCTGGCTTGTACGTGAGTGACATTACACTTCCAAAAAGATTGTCAGCATTATCTAATACAAAATACATGAAAGCTATAAGCTGTCCATCAAATATCACAAGGTATGGTGATGACTGCAGCAGAAATGCCAAAGAAACTGTCCTTGATTAGCTGGAAGAAGTAGTGAGTTCAACACTACAGAAGTGCTCGTGTTGTTGGCCTCAACTGGCCTTTTCACCACACAGGTTGCTGCTCCTCATCCACATGGTGCCCATACAACCGCAGCTGACTCTTCTTTTCACTAATGTGGCAAGCATCACCAAATCATGTTCTTCCAGCTCCCTCTGAGTCTATTCCACTCTATTTTTTCCTGTTTCAGGTTTGCTCCATTCTCAGAAGAGTGCTTTGTGCTTTTTCCAGTTGTCTCTACATATGTAAAAGTCCTTTTTATAGGTTTGTGGATTACTCTCCTTCATAGCTGTTAGTAAACTAAAACTCCTGATCATGACAACTCTATGATCAGCATAATCAGCCTACATGCATCTTTCTCATATTTGCTGTCTAACACTTAAAAACCTGGACCATTAGTTGAAAGTCTAGATTACTGGTCTCAGTTTACACAGACCATAATAATGTAGATTCTCCAGCTGAAGGATCTGAAATTATACAGTTCTGGGTTGTTGGGTTTTAGTTTGTTTTGTGGTTTTGTTTTTTTGCCCCCCCTTTTTTTTTAATTAAGAAAAAGAAACAATGTAAAGGTATAAAATATAGGACAACTTCTGACATCTTTATTCATGTTGGACAGTGAATCACAGTAACCTCATACAAGTGAAACTTACAAGCTGACAATAAATATATGCAAATATTGTAAAATGAACATGGTAGATTTATAGTCCTCCTCTAACTAGTGAAGGTTGAAATACAAGCATATCCATACAAGCTGTCTGCTAATTTAGGACTTGTGCTTAAGCTTCATGTTTCCATTTCCTTCCCATAAATAATGTCACTACTTTTTTTCTCTTTACTAAATTTTCCTTCTTTCTTCTCTTTGTTTCCAAGCCTAATATAATAACTTATTTTCTCTGTTTAAACCAAGTATAGCTAAACTGCTTGAAGCCTTGGAAATGGTGTATTTTTTGAGGTCATGAAATCTTAAAATGGCTACATTTAGCACAATAATAAGTTTACTGTAATTTCTCTAAGGCTGCAGTTCTCTAGACCTTAGAAGGAGTAAATAACACTCTCTAAAATGTTTCCTGAATGTGTGTTTCTTTGCAAACTTACATAAAAGTTAATCAGTGAACCAATAAAATATTAATTTTATGCTTACCATTTCTGCATTTCCCAGTATACTCTTAAGAAAACACTTGTCAATAAATAAAGGATCAATAAGGTAAGTACAATCAATAAGAGAATCATGAAAGAAGTCTCAGAATTTGAATAATGAGCAATTGAGAGGACACTCCTTAAAGTGTCCGTTTGGAGAGGCTCTGTTGGTTTTATGCTTTTCTCAGAATTGCTTATTTAGAAATCTGATGGGTAGGAAGATGAGCCATATCTTTCTAAAGAAATCCCCGTCTACCCTTATACCGAGTGACACTTTCATTTGTTTTTCTCTTTATTGGATACATGAATTTTATATGTGAATAATGGAATTCAGTTCACATACTTAAATGTTATAACTATAAGGGGATCAGAATTCTTCTTTTTAAGAAGTGGCCTTGAATAATAACTGTCATGCATATAAATCCAACAGAGAAGAAGAAACATTTATGGAATATAAGAACATCTTTTAAATCTTGGCCTGCAATCTATTTTGCACCTTTTCCTGTCAGGGGGAACTAACAGAAAGATGAATGGGAGGAAAGGAGCTGTGCAGGAACTCCTTCCAGCATGCACCATGCAGTGAGCACCACACCAAGCTGTGCTAATGGAGAGGCTGCAGTTCTCCCAAACCCTGACTACAAATCCACCCCTGCAGTTCCCACATTGATTCTGACGTACATCATTAGGTCCTTCTTTGATCACAACCTGTTATTAACATGAAAGTCCTAATAAATTCTCTAGGATATATATCTAGCTCTAGACTTTTTAAGAAATATTGGGTGCAAAGAAAAGATAGGTTTTGAGACAAGAAAATACCATGGAATTCTGGGGCTACATCCACTTCAGACTTCTTTGGAGCATTTTCTTTACAATAGTAATAAAAATCTGTAGCACAGATGCCAACCTTCTCAGGCAGGAATGAAGCCTATTTGCTTTTGAAACTCTCCTCTATTTTTAGAAAGAAAAACAAATTAAAGGAAGAGAACAAAACAGAATATGATTCACTCACTGTGCCCCTCCTGATCCACTTGGTCAGCCTGTTCTCCCTCTCTCCTCATGAACAACCTTTTACACCACCTGAGAACTAAATTTAATAGTACACTAGATTTATCAGCATTACACTTAACTTGCAGCTTCTGCTGAAATGAAACTATACTAGCACAATAATTGGTAAATTTAAAACTGTGCACACAGGTTAAGAAAAAGTTTGAAGAGGGTTTAATCCTAGTTTGTGATATCCACACTAACCGCAAGACACTTCTGCTGATGGAAATTTGCACTTCCTACAAAAATCGAAAGACAAATTAAAAAAAGTAGCTGATCCTACCCAACATCAAAACCTGAGAACTCTGTGTCTTGTTTAAAAAAAAAAAAAAAAAAAAAAGTTTGCTGTATATAGCATCTTCTGCTAAGCAGTTCCTACTACAAATTTAGGGAAATGTGCTTATAAATGTTATGATAGAAAGAAACCAGTTGAAAAATGACTTCACATAAAATAAATAGAAAAATAAAGCAGATATTCCTATCTAAGATTTATGGAGAGAGTTCAAAAACCAGACAAATCCCTGGAATCAGCAATGTCTGGTTTCCAACATATTTCTGTCTCACAGTTTGTTGACTTTGTCACCTGAGAGCTTGAAGGTCCTCCCATGACTGGCCTTTTGCAAGAACTCTCTTCAATGCAAATTCTCTCTTGTCTGAAGATGTGAGTTCCAATTCAACTCTTCCCAGAATCAGAACACACAAACAGTTCATTTAAACTTGTAATAGAATAATTATCTTTTAACTTCTTACTATCTATAGAAGATAAAATCTGCCAAATATAAAATGGACAACAGGAAGAGGACATCAAGACCCATACATATGGCATGATGATAAAACATTTTTTCCATATTATATTGAAAACAAATAAAAAATGCACAGCAAGAAGGAAGAAATTATTCTTAGCTGTACTATGCACTATTTGCTTAAAGGCAAAACAGGCGTTTTCCTTCTTTCCATAGTCATCTTCTTTCCCTCCTAGTGAATTGTCCCTGTTCCTCTACTAGCTTTTCCCTCCATCCATTCTTTTGGGTGCAGCTGAATGTACACAATATTTCAAGATTTATTTTCATGTACCAGAACATTTGAAGTGAGAAAATTACATTCATGACAGCACAGGTGCACTTAAGTTTTGAAGGGTAAAGACAGAATTCCAAAGGATACAATCTCATGACACGTGACACTATGGATGCTATTAACTATTAACTTTGAAACAACTAGTTTCAAAGAAAAGCTTATGTCCATGATTTTTATCTTTGTGTGGTATTATTATTCCATGCAATGAATTGTACAAAAAAACTGCCTCATTACTTTACATGCAGCAGACTGCTAACAGATGACAAAATTTCAGGATTTACTAAAACCAAACAGGATTAAAAAATATATATATATAAAATAAAGGAAGTATCTGAAAAATCACTTTCATTCACAATTTCACATCATTTGGGTACAGGTAAGAAAGAAATGACAGCTTGAGCCTACTAATAGAACTCCGGAGCAAAACTATCATGCTGGGGTTCAACCATCAATGAAAGTTTAACATTGGCTTAAGGCTGCCAGTGTTGCACATAGAACACTTAGGCTGAAAAAAAAAACAACGAAAAACAACAGGCACCCAGGCTATAGTTCTTTCCTCCTAATATTTCCTGTGTCGTTTCTGGTTGAGGACAATGCTCATACCATATTTAGTTCTTAAATTTAAGTTCTTACTTTCAGATACAGCCAAAATGATTAAGACCATTCAGCAGGAACAATCTAATATCAAATTGCATATAAATGCAGACCTCACACGAACAAGGTGTAAGCCTACCATTGCTGTTACACCATGTTAAGTGACAAGTTCCTTTCACATGAAGCCTTCCAACAGCAAGAAGACACAATTCCAGAGAACCTACACATATCCATCTAGACAATGACTGTCATAATTTTATATAAAAGTGTTGTGTTTTCACATTTTTCAATTAAGGAACCACATTAAATAAAAACAAAAACAAAAGTGAAGATGATATTTCAAATGCTGTGGTTGTAATGATGGCCACTGGTGGTAGTGGCACAGGAATTACGTGTAGATATTATACCGATGGCAGTGTATTCCCTCTATGATCCACAGTGTGATTTAACAACTAGATTGTTTCAAATGTTCACTTCAAGTGCAGACCACCCACCTATCACTTGCTGCCCTAAGATTAGTCTACTGCAGTCAAGTCTATATGAAAACCCTAAAAAGGCCAAAGCTGATGAAGAAACTCAGAGATGAGCTGTAAAGAGTCATACTAGAAAAAAAATATTAGAGTTATGTTCTGGGATTTGCTTTTGTGGTCTGTTCGTCTGTAGATGGAAATCGCATTGTAGAACCATATGAAAGCAAGGGGACTGGTAGCAAATTATTCTTCAAGAGGATTCAGGGAGAAAGCCATCCTTTCTAAGACAGCCCACTTTTCATAATCTCGTATGAATATAGCAGGAGATACATTTTACAGGATTTTAAAAGAAGGCCTTAGGGCACCCTTCCCAGTATGATGAATGGGTGGAAAGGAGTTTCTCTGTAGGCAGAAGGCTGGCATAATGCCTGCTTAAGTGATTATTTTAATGTTGCTGAGATTTTGTTGTACCACTAATTACATGCTTTGGAGCCTACAACCTTATCTACACATCTTTTTACAATTTAGACTGAAATACATTAAAATACAATAAGTAGTGATTATATTCTTTCAGCATAGTTAAAATTTTTGTTGAAGTATTTATTTAAAAAAAAACTGAATGATTTTCCCTTTCCAAATTCTTCTCAATCTTTCATTTTAGGAATTCCCAGAAAAACAGCCAACACCCATGTATTTTAAACTTGAAATTGTTAAAATAAGATTAAGACTCTTCCCTCTTCTTATCTTTTCTTTATGACGAACAGATTGACCTGTGATACTTGATCTCATTGCTGCAACAGAATTCTTGCATGTTGCAGTCACAAACTATGGAAATGTATTGCCATTTTCATAAACACAGTGACTGAATGTCATGCCCCAGGAATAAAAGGGCAAAGTTGTGAAAGTTTATTTTTAGGAAAAAAATTAAATGGAAAGAAGAAACCACAACATCACAGGCTAAATCAGGTTGGAAGGATTCACAGTCTCTAGTCTCTGGTCTAATCTCCTGCTCAAGAGTGGTGAAGTGTGATGTCTGACCATATTTGTACAGTCCTGAAAGCCACCAAGGATAGAGACTGCACAGTTTCTTTGGGCATCTTGTTCAACTGCTTGAGTACCCTCACAGTGGGGAAAAAGGGATGAAAGATGAATATATCACAGATAGATCAGAGAAAATAAAGGAAGGGAAAATAAATAAACCAGAAGAAACAAGATAATTTGAAGCCATAGCCCGGAGATAGTATCTCTCAAGACAAGACTATTACCAGTATGCAACCTGACACAGGGAACTTCATACAGAGGTAAAAAAAAAAGAGGACCAAAAAGGAATTAAAATGTCATTCAACCATAATGTACATATTAGGCTGATTTTGCTCTTTACTTCCAAAAATATTTAAATCTCAATACCTATGGGAAAACCATGTCGTTCACAAACCATGGAAATACTGTACTGATAATACAGTAAAAATAAGTTGATTTCACGATTGCATTGCCTCTATTTTACTCATAAACACATCAAAAATCTTGTTTTCAACTGCCCGAATTCCTCTGTAACATTGAGGGGAATCACAAATTCCAGAAGCCACTAACAGTTGTATCTCATCATGATATACCTCCAAGAAGGCATTCCCATCCTGGAAAATCATTAACTTCCCACTTCTTCCTGAGTTTGGTTCTGTAGCCCCACATCTCCTGTAACAAAGCTTGGTACTACTTTCTTGGGAGGAAGATCTAAGGCCTGAAAACCTACGTGATTCAAGACATGGATCGGAATGAATGCCACCCAGCTCCACATGGTGCTTATCATGACATCAGTGTCCAAAAGGAAGAAGTTAAAACAGTTTGGATATTAGAAACTGGTATTTCCAGGTGTATCTCATATGTGAATGAACTTTGGCGGACTGAACTTCAGAATAAAATAAAAAGATATAACAAACAAAATGACCATGAGTCTATACTTCAACCCTGTTGATTGCTACAGCTTTAAAATTTCATTTTAAAAACAGTGCACCTAGATGAAGCAATTAGAGAATTCCCTCAGCTGTTCATAAATGTTCCTAGATGTACACTCATGGACTTGCAGCAGGCTGATAGACCAGCTCAAAGAAGATGTTTTTTTTTTTTAATCTATCCACTGATGTTTCTTAATTTTGTGATTTACATAGAAAAAAAAAAAAAAAAAAAAAAAAAAAAGCTAATAGGTATTATTTATTTTTTGGTTGCTTAGGGAGTTGGAGGGATATGGTGGCTGTAGAAGGAAATAAATAGAGGGAAAATGAAATGGGAAGTTGAGATGTCACATAAAAAACCAAAGACCCAAAGAGCATTTAGATGGCATTATGTCCCTGTGAATATTTTCTTGGTGAGAGACTCAGAATGCAACAATACAGCTGAAGAAATCACAGCTAACTTAAAGGTTGATGGGTACCTAAAGGCCGTTGGAAATCTCAGCTCTTCCTAGAAACGGTCAGGAGCGCTAAAACAAAAAGATGCGAACACAAAACCCCAAGCATGCCTTTCTCCACCGGAGCAATGTATACCCCAGACACCGACCACTGATTGCAGGGAGACGCGCTTCATCTCAGCCTCTCTCCATCCGCCCCGCAACCGGCGGCTGACGAAGACTAGCAGAGCGGGCCCCACTCCCGGGCTCGGCGCTAGCCATGCACTCAGCCGGCACAATGCCGGCATCCCTGCTCCGGCAAGCCGGGCGAGCAGCCGCCCTCCCACTCCGCCCCGGCGCTGGCCCCCTCCCACCGCGGGGGTCGGCAGGACGCGGCCCCGGCGATCCGCTGAGCCCCGGCCGGGCCTCTCGTCGCGCGTTCCACCGGCGGCCTAGGGAGCGAGGCAGCGGTCAGCGGCGCTGGATGCGCCGGGGGCCGGGGATGGAGCGGGGAGGAGCCGGGGGTCACCGTACCGAGCCAGCGCCGCACTGCGAGCCGCGCCCGATGCCTCCAACCTACCGCCAGCATCCGCCTTCATGGCGCGCTCGGGAGGGGCCAGCCCCGGCACCCGCGGGTGTGTGAGATGCTAGCGGTGTTTCGGCGGCGGAGCGGGGGGAGCGGAACGGAGCGGAGCCGGGCGGCCGCCCTCGGTCTCTCGGCAACGGCGGCGGGTGGGGCGGCCTGCGGGCACCGGGGAGAGGCCGAGGAGGGGACGGGGCCAACGCCGCGCAACATACGCACAGACAGACAAAAAAAAAAAAAAAAAAAAAAAAAAAAAAGCGCAAAAATCCACCCCAGGTTCTGAATGCTCCGGGTTTAGGAGGCGCGGAGCTCAGTGGTTGGGGAACCGCAGGGTGAGCTGAGGCCGCCCGTGCCTTCACACAGAGCCATCACGCAGCGAGGAAGCAGAACGCAGTCCTGGGAGCGCATACCGGGGTAACACATCTGGGGCAGCTGTCACTGCCGGTGCCGATCCTCGGCCCCCAGCATCAATCTGAGCCTGTACGGTGCTCTTCGGAGTGTGTGTGCTGGCTCATTGAGGCCCAAAATAGCTACAAGTGAATGAGAGTCCGACATCACCTGTTGTAAAGGAATACCTCAAATAAGTACTTGGAAACCTCCTCTGTCACTGAAGTCACCGCATTCCAATCTGCATTTTTATCTTCTTCAGAAAAAAAAAAAAAAAAAAAGGAAAAAAAAAAAGAAGTGAATTTCAATAAATTATACTTTGTCTTTAAATGATTCCAGTTGACAGCCTTCTGAGCCTCTAAAATTAACAAAATCAAAGAGATAATCCTGCAAATGCAGTTGCCGTGATAGCGCTAAAGATGTGGAATAGGATTTGAAAAATGAAACACTTAGCAAAATACCACAGAAAACAGAAGGGAAACGTATGGCATAAATTGCATTAAGTTTTGTTAGATTGTACCTATGTGACTGTTACAACAAAAAGCTTGTAAGCCCGTCAGGGAGCTGGCCTGAGGTTTATGGATGCAGTTCTGTCAGTGCTTGTGTCCTGTGTTAACACCATTAGCAATTCCAGTGAATCTGAGCACCTAATTATAGTGTTTGCAGAATTCGTGTCTCTAATAGTAAATGACCAGCTGATACAGAAAAAAAAAATGAAGATGAAAAAAGTAAGCAAATCAGCTTAGAAATAAATGTGTTTACAAGTAATACTCTTCATATTTGATCATTTTCCTCCTCGATTATATTTTAGTAGCTGGAATAAGTTTCTAGGCAGCGTTTTATTGTTCAGGATAGCATCTCTTGAACGAGAAGTGATAGTTGCAAAGAGAAAAAATTTAAAGCTACATCTAAGCCAGCATATGCAAAGCAGATGTGATTTCGTACAAGCTTTTCAGTGGATGTATGGATATACTGGCCAGTGAAAAATGATATGTGATAGAACAATTCAGTTTTGTAGGGATCTTGGGAGGCCATCTGGTGTGGCCGATCTGCTGAACCATCTTGGCTGTCCTGCAAATGAGTCTGAGCTCTGGGGTATTCACATCTTCCTTAACTTATTTCATATTTCTGCTTTTACCTCCTATCATATTTGGTAACTGTTTTGCCCTCCTTACCTCTGTGCAGCTTCTGTGAACTGCGAGCTAATAATACAGATGAGTACTTCAGCACAGGGTCGGATTCTCTTCCATTGCCTGTCTATGAGCAAGACTTGCATCAGGTGGTGATACTGCTGGTGAAATGATTTAACCCTTGATGCTTTGATGTGCTTTCTGTGAGCAAGGGAAAAACAGTAGTGTATTTCATTTATAGAATCATAGAATCATAGAATTGTTTGAGTTGGAAGGGTCCCTTAAAGCTCAATTAATCCAACCCACCTTCATTGAACAGGGACATGTACAGGTAGATTAAGTTGCTCAGAGCTTCCTCCAGCCTGACCTTAAATGGCTCCATGAATCTAGCATCTATCGCCACTCTGAGAAACCTGTTCCAATTTTTCAATAACCTTATTGTAAAAAACTCTTTCCTTATACCCGGTCTAAATCTCTTTTCATTTAGTTTGGAACCATTTCTCCTATCACAAGAGTTGTGAAGAGCTGTGGAGGTAATTGAGGTCTATTATTTGTCATTTCTTGATTTGACATTTAATCACAAATTTACACTGATAATTGCCACAGGCAGAGCAATTATGAATACTTCAGAACTTAAGTTGTACTTATACGAGTATTAAGTGGAAAACTTAGATATTTATACAATGGCTGATATAATTTTGCAACTACTATCAGTTGTTTTATCTTTAAGGCCATAGTTTGGCTTTATTCTGATTTGGAAAATTCCCATTGAGCAAGCCAGATAAGGACAGACAGATAAGAACTGAATTTGGGTGTTAAGTGGAACTTTACTAAAATATAAAATAAGCTGTACCAAAGCAGACAAATAATGAACTTCTCATCTTGCCATTTTCAGTGTAAAAGATGAACAGTTAAGAAGGGAAAGCTCTAATCCTAGGCACCAATTCTTCTGTTTCCTAGAACTCAATTGCTGCTATCTCCTTTGCTAATATATATGTAAATACGTGCTTCCATAGCAGTGTATGCATTTTGTGTAGTTGGGAATAGGAAGAGGCACATCATTATTGATAATGAAATCATGCACTTTTATTTTGAATGTATTTGATCTTTATTTGTACTTTTCTTGTTTTCACCATCCATATATGTCTATTAAGAAGTGAAAGAGAATGGAAAAAAAATCTAAAACATCCCATAGAGATGAAATTAATGGAAATGCTATTGTTGGAATTTGATTAACCACTTAGAGAAGAACTCATGGCTTGATCTGATTTCAGCTATTCTGTAATGAGTAAAAGAATTCATGAAATATTCATTTTGGAATGATGGTTGAGCTTTTAAAAAAGGTCATGAAACATCATTTAGAAATTCAGAATTAAACTTCAGACCTAAAGGAAGATTTAATCATTTAGGCATGGGATAGGAGTCAAAAAGTTGCTGTCTGGCCCTGAGGCATCCAAAGCCCTTAGTCATCTTAATGGCTGTGAACACAAAATTCTCCAGGAATCTGAAGTTCTGATCAGCACATGCGGAGCAGCATCACAGTGACAGGATTCTGCCTGTTTAAAACTGATCCAATGGCCCAGCATTCTTCCAGCTGCCTGCGTGGTATGGCTCAGGATGAGAAGTGCCTTCACTTGGAAGCATATGACCATAACAAAAATCATCACGGAGTAACTTCAGGCTGATGAGTGCAAGAGAAGTTGGGCTAGAATTCACGAGATTTTGATGGGGATGGATTGTGAAACTGCTGTTCTATGATTAGTGTCTACACTGACAAACTGGAATAAAGGACACGGAGTAAGCTTTTTAAATTTCCAGGCATTAAGCAGGGCCCTAAATAGACAAATAAATGTGTATGTATGTGTGTTACCTTTAAAAAAATGGTATAGGGGCATTAAAATTAAAAAACAGCAGTGGAAGCAATAGTGGTCACCCCCCCTCTTTATTTCTGTTTTCTTCATTTTTGATTCAATAACAAGCAGCAGGACCAATGCAAGATAGAATATTGAAACTACATGAGAGGGGATGCGGTGGCATGGAAAATCTGGTGTGCATATGTTCAACTTGGATGTGAAACCTGAATTAATGCTTTCATGCCTCTAAAAAGTCAGCAGTGTTCATTTTTGAAATGTACAGGAACAAATCCTCACTTATAGGGATGAGAATGATCTTTGGTTTCAAATCAGTCTTGTATCTAGTTAAAAGCACATGAAAATCATAGACATTCATTGTTTTTATTGTATTTGCCACTATTTTAGATTTGTCGAGATTCCCAAGCTGCAAGTAGCATTGTCCCTTTGAAAAATAAACCGTATTTTGGCAGAGTGAGGTTTTATGTTGAAAAATGTCATGCACATTTATGTCCTTTCTTGGCCTCTTCAACAATACTGTCAGCATGGATAGTACCAGAACATGACTCTCTTTCCGAACTAAGTGCTAAATGGTTAAGAACATGATAGTATGTTTTTAAAAACATACTGTTATTGCTGGTATTCTGAGCCACCTTGGAACCTCATGCTTAAAAATCTCATGCTGCCTTAAGGCCTCTGTAAAAGAAGAGTAGTATTGATGTTTGGGGGATTTAACTAGAACATATTAAACAAACAAAAAACCTACCTACTATTTAAAGTTTTGACTGAGACCTGAAATTGTATGTTAAGCTTTACAGTAAGGTATAAAACAATAACCTTTTGATTAATGTTGGCCTGTGAACTGTTTGGATAGCTTATATTCACAACTATCCAGGCCAGCTACATTCAGGCCAGCTCAGCTTTAATCTTGTTCTAACCTTGATCCTGTAACTCCAAAAGCTATTTCTATTCTCTGTGTGATACATCAGCTGTCCCAGATTCTATGTCATGTTAGCAAAAAGAATACAAGGCTTTCTGCTCTGCTCTGCTCTGCTGCCATCAGTTAGCACAGAGATGAATCTCAACAGTTGTGTGCATTTCCAAACTGTTTAATTTAGATTTGAGTTACCTCTGTCAAATGTTTTGGTTTGCAGGTGCTAAAACAGCTTGCCACAAGTTAGATCTTTAGAAACATCTAGTTTGGTGATTGTGTCTGTGACATAAGTGATACAGAATCACTGGGAACTTCTAAGTCTCTTCATTCCAGGTTTTATAGAAAAATAATAAGTTGTGGGATTTTCAACTTCTGTTTCAATTTAGAAAGTTGCTGTGTAAGTGAATGCCTCTGCAATGTTTCTTCATACAAAAACTGGTGGTGTTACTATACTGGGCTCCATGCAAACCCAGAAGATTATTTGACAAGTTCTAGTGGTCTGCAGTTATATTTTTAAGGTTACATATTTAGGTTCTTCACTAGATGTTCTGAGTTTTGTTTTATATAAAAAAAGTCCTTAAAAATAGCATGGAATTTTGGGATTTTGTTTTGCAAATCTAATGCCTTAATCAAAGGGACAGGAAAACTAAGCTGACCACTATGAGGCCATAATAAAGGAGTAAGAAAAGTCCATCTGCTTCCCTGCACCAAGTCAAATCTGGTTTAGCAGCATGGTATGTAATCAGAGTCACAGAAAAACAGAATGGTTGAGATTGGAAGGGACTTTTGGAGTCCAAATTCCTGCTCAAAGAGAGACGCCTAAAGCCAGCTGCCCAGGGCAGTTCAGAAGGCTATGAAATCACAGGATATCCATCACTAGTTTGGACAGGAAATTACACTAGTTCTTCTCTTGGTAAATAAAATTGCAGGGGAAAGACTCATCGCAGTCTCTCACCATATCAAATCCTGCGAACTTTTAATGAGAGCACTAACAGAGATGCACTCAAAATGATTTTCAGATGTAGGATGTTTAGCAGCATAAATTTTCTTGATTCCACATCTTTATTTGAAGACATTTTTGTCTGACAAGCATTACATAAAGCTATTGCTAACTTTTCAGAAGGCTGTTTAATATTAGTAGCATTGTATGTTCCATTTCCTCCTCCTCCTTGGCATCGTGTTGAATTTCTATTCTCCACTTCTCTACCACCTCTGCAGGTGATGACATAACAATGCATTGAGTGTACAACTACCAAGCACTTACAGGTCTGAAGCCTCAGTCTAAAACTTAAATATGTAGAAAAAGTAGCATTTTATGAGCACTGCTTTGTGTTGGTGTACATTATCTATTGGAGAACAAAGCTCTTTACTATTGTGTCCTGAAGTGGCTGAAAAGTAGTGAGCAGTCCTCAAGTCTGTATGTCAGGTTCTCATTTAGAAAGAGACTGTCTCCTTTTAAATCGATAAAAATCCTCTCAGACCACATACTATACGTATATGCATAAATATGTATGCACAAACATTCTAAGCATAAGTAAGTAAATAAAAGACCCAAGCAAAAGATAAAAAGATAAAATCCAGTAAAGAAGCACTGAGATATTGTAATAGAGGCAAGTAGATATGGAAACAACTACTCTGGGTGCACATTTGAAATAGTCCACTCTTGAGTTGTGTAACTGTGCCTTCTAAAAATTCAGAAGGTCCACAGCCAAAATGTATGCATTACTTAAAACCCCAACAAATATAAATAAATAAAAAATAATGAAGTGATAAGGTTAGCATATCATGACAGTTGTTTTCTCCTCGTACATTTGAAGTTGCAGTTTGCAGACTGCTCAGAGGTTTTGCAGACACATATCACCAGCAGTCTGCACAGGAAAAAAAGGAAAAGGATGAACAGATGGCAACATTTTACTGTGTGGATTAAAGATAAATTTAGTGCCAAAAGGGAATTACTATCATTTAAAATGCAGAGCTTTCTACTATTTCTATTATAAACTCTACACTTCTAGCAGTACAACTTCTGACAACTACATTGTTCTTAAAACTGCTGCCTTTTTGAATTTAGAGATCTTAGGATTTTTAAATTGTTATTATTTATTGATTATAACTCTACAAATAAATTTGAAAAACAACAACACGGAACAGATTGCTGTATTAAGTGTGGACTTCAGCATCCAAGGATTGTCAAAAGTGAAGGCCTGCCAACTTACTTACCTTTTCATTAGATCCATCAAAGTCAAATGCAAGAGCTTAGTGCAGTGGTAAACATTTAGAAGACTGAAACCTATAGGTTAGTCTTAATATCAGATTTTTACTGGTTGCATGAGAAAATTTTGCAATGGACAATAATACTTATAAAGAGAAGAAAAAAACTTAGAAATTTAGTATATAACATGCAGCAGCTAGACGCAGGACTGTAAATTATTTTTCCTTCTAAATATCCTTGATCATGCTACAGGACAAAGTTATGCGCTCTGCGTGTAGACAGAAAGGCTGTAGACTCCATAACTTCAAGGTAATGTGTTAAAATAAAACTAAATTCTTATGTTTAATACCCCATTGGAATCAGGTTTAGTTTAATATTTTCAGGGAATAAGAATGTGCACCGGTTGCTCCAAAAATAATGCCTCTTATTTATTTCTGTGAGAACTACAACAGATAAAATGCATAATAACACTGTCTGTTTGCTCTGATAGACAAAATTCAAAGCTAAAAAACACTTTTTTTCAACACTGTCACCACCAATAGCTGATTTGTGCAGATAAAGTGATTAAGACCCTCTTCATTTTGTGGTGTAACAGCTGTGCATTTCTGTCTGGAACGTGGCTTGTTCTTCACGTTGCTGTTGTTACTGCTGAAATGCACAACCCACCTTCTCACTGTGCTGACATCTCCTGTTTGGTCTCCATTTGGTTCACCAAATGTAGATGAATGTCAATAGGTGCCTTTTCATTTATTTATTTTTTTAAATGGAAAAATTCAGTTCTACACCTTTGCTTCACATGCACTTCCATGTCTTATGCCATTCTGTCAGATTGCTCCTCTGCTGTGTTTTGTTGCATGGCAACAAAATGTGATGGAATACTGATGGGATGGTTTAACCTCTACTGCCACATTAGCACCACCTGCCTCTGATACTGTGGGCCAACATTATAAAATAGGAGGCATTACTTTTGGAGCAGCCCTTGTACATTATGACAGTACAGATTTTCTTCCTGTCTATTCTTTTGTGTTTCAATGAAAGTTCATATTTCAAATTGAAAGGGTACTATTCTGAAAATTGGACGTTACAGGCCTCAAACTGGCCTTAAAATGTTCTTTGGCATCTATAAAACCAATAGAGCCAAGTCAACTGATTGACTTACTGTTCACAGAAGGATCGTTGGCAGAACTACTTGTGTTAGCAGGAATCCTGGGAACTGTATACTTGAGTTCAATATGTTAAATCCAATGACACTTTTGGAAAAGACAGTATCTGTAAGATTTTTAACATAATTTTAAAGTTTTCTAGAACAGTATAATCTGTGCTATTCCAGATGCATAACATAAGAATAAAACAAAAGTTATTTGTTTTTTGAAAGCTATTGAAGAATTTGGCCTACAAAACACCCTCTGGAACAAATTAAATCTTCTACAAAATGTTTCAAAACTGCTCATGTGGATGTGTAAGGTAAGGACAATTATGCTGTACCACCTTAGAAGGTGGAAGTTTGTTTTCTTTCTTATGAACTTTCCACTACAGGTATGTATCAGACAGCCAGCAATTCCCCAGGTCAACCGTGGACTTACAGGGTGGCTGAGGCTGGCAGGAAGCTCTGGACCAACCTGCTCCAGACCCTGCCATGACCAGGCAGCTTTTGGAGAGCTCCAGGGAGGAGACTCAACAGTTTCTGGGCAGCCTGTGCCAGTGCTTCGGCATCCGCAAGTGCAGCACTGCTCCTGGTGTTCAGAGGGAACCTCCTGGGCTGCAGTTTTTACCCACAGCCTCTTGTCTTGGCACAGGGCACCACAGAAAAGAACCTGGCTGCATCCTCTGTGTACTCTCGTCAGGTACTTACAGGCATTGATGAGATCTCCCTGAGCCTCCTCTTCACCAGAATGAGAAGTCCCAGCTCTTGGCCTCACAGGACAGACGTTTTGAACTCTCAGTTCTGAAGAAATGCACATGGTCATTCCTGCCAAATTTTACTCATTTGGTATGTATCTCCCTTCTTTTAGGTTAGTTTTAAGCCACTTCTAAACTCTCATGCTGATGCTCTGAAGCACTGTGCTATGTGTGTTAATGAGCTGCTGGGCATTGGCTCACTACTGCTGATGTTTATACATCGGTGCTCACCCAGCCTGGTGCCAGCCTGTGACCTGGATCTGCTGCACTGCCTGACAGACTAGGGCTGCAGGGAGGCATCAGTCCCAACCCCTCTGCCATACAGCTTTCCTCACTGCCTTACAGGGCACGTCCCAAACAGCCATCCGTCAAAGGACGTGGGGATACACATACCTCAAATATTTACGGTGCCTGCACTTTGAGACTGAGACAGTTCACTCACATCTGTGTGCGGGCCACTTTTAAAACATCAAAATAAACCATCTGGCTGCGCAACTGTTTCTAATTACTCCCCTGCCTAGACTGTAAACTTCAGGGTTTGGCACCGGCCTCCCTCCCAGAGCGCTGCCCAAATCCCGCTCCCAGGCAGCTAATCACCGCCACTGCAGCGCGGGGGGAGCAGCCCTGGAGCTGGGCTTGTCCAACTCACAGCTCTCCACACGCCCAGCGGCTCTGTCCGTCCATCCGTCTGTCCATCCACTGTCTGTCCATCTACCCAAGGGAGGCAGCAGGGGCATGGTCGGCACAATGCACGCGCAGAGGCTGCTGGGACTGGTGCTGCTGATGGTGTCGGTGGGTTCCCTGCCCAGTCTGCGGCCCGCCACCACCCCAGCCCTGTGGTAAGTGCACCGGGGAAGTGATTTTGGGGGGTTATCACCCACCTTAGGGGATGCGTGATGGAGGTCTGGATGTGGAGAAAGCGGAGTGTTGTGCAGGTGTGAGGTATTTTGTGTCTGAGATGGAGAACGTTCATGCATTGAAGAGGGAAAAGTTGGACAGGGATTGTTGCTTATTCCCAAATCTTTGAATTCTGCTGCTGAGTAGAGTGGGAGCACAACCACAGACTATGTATGCTCCACTGTCTCAATGTAACAGCATGATGAACTTTATTTTCCTTTAGGTCTTTGCCTCCTTCAGGGCCAGCACCTGCCTATGCTTATAGACAGCAGCTCTTCTATCCTAAACCTGTAACATCTAGTATCTGAGGAGTGCGGATAATACCAACCTCAGTTGTCAGCATTCCCTAGCATGGGGAACACCTGCTTTTGGCGCTTGTAACTTGGCCTTGTTCTTTGTTCTGTTTCCTGCAATCCTGGTGAGGCAGCATCTGATTCTACTTGTGTATGTCCTGCAAGTCCTTATCTCCACTGCATGGCAGAACTGCATGGCAGAATAGCACATCCTCAGATCTTGCATATGTTTTCTCCTGAATTTAATAAAATCACAGCCACTAAATTTGTGCCCAGTGAATTTGTGGAAATCAGTGATTACTGCTGTTTTCTGTTCTGATGAAAGCAATATCCCCTATCTCTGACAACCAGAAGACTGCAAAATCATTACTTTCACAAATATAAATCTAGTAGAATCAACCATAAATTGTTTTTTGATATTCTGTGTTCTAGTTTTGCTGCTTAGAAGTTCTGTCTTTTGTAAAACTTTTGAAATAATCCAGACCAAAAAGCTTTATAACAGATAATCAAATTGTACATGTAGTATGTATATGTGCAGATAGGTATGCACACATACCAGGTACATGTGAAAGAGATGGACCTAATGCAGTTTAACATGATAGTTAATATACAACATAAGCATTCGTGCGGATAACAAGGATATTTCTGATAAAAAGGGTTAAAAACAAGTCATTTCAGGAAAACGGTAGTTTGAAAGCATAAACAAAGCTGTGGCATTAAAAGTGATGATGTGGGGAATGGCTGAAGCTGTGACAGCGAGGTGGTTTGCTCATTAGCACCCGGCTTTGACCACAGCTTCTTCTCTTGGCTGTCCTTCTCAGGAGCTCCTCGGGCAGCCCTGTTTTGTGCCTCCTGCCCCGTGCTGAGGCAGAGCTCCGGTGCCGTGTCCCAGGAGGCCCACTGTGCAGTGGCAGGGGCAGGTGCGACTGCGGGGTCTGCATCTGCCAAGTGACGGAGGCTGGCAAATATTATGGGCCACTGTGCGAGTGCCAAGACTGGGTGTGTGAGATCTACGACGGGAAGGTCTGTGGAGGTAAGAAGCTACTGTGGCAATTGGAGCTTTAGGAAATGAAGTCCAGAAATATCTTGGAAACACAGCGTGTAGATAGAGCAGAGACACAGTCATCTATGCACCTTACAGTTTTGTAAGATAATAGAATCATTTAGGTTGGAAAAGATCTTTGAGATCATCGAGTCCAACCATAATTTAGGATCTTTAATTTTTAACTATTAATTAGTTTTTTTTTTACTGAGTCTCCTGATATCGAGAAGTGGGAAAACTCTAAATGGGGTTTTTGGCTGATTGGAGGATTAAATGTCACAAGTCAAAGGAATTGCCTGTGCAATAAGATGGGACTTTGCCCACTTTTTAGAAGCAAGGGCAAAAGTAGGAGTCACACTGGTATGGAGACTCTATAAACTGCATTTTGAATCTAACACAAAATGCAAGACTGTATGCTTTTTTTTTTAATGTAACATTGCTGCATTTGAACTGCTCACCTACCAGTGGTGTGCAGTTTCTATCAAGGCTTTAAGCTGTTGCTAAACAATTTGTTGTGTCTTGTAATGTTTTTCTTCTCCTGCTATGAGGAAGAATATTTGCTGTAACAAGTATCATGCTGAAGGGTATAAATACCAAAACAGTTTTACTCCAAGTAGAGATAATGCTGTCCAAACAGAGACTTAAAACAATGTAATTGTGTTGTGGTTTCTGAGATTTCCCCACTAACACTCTATCCTTTAATGGCAGATTAAATGGCATACATTTCTGGGACAAAATTTAGCCCCCGCCAGTTGCTGGAGCATGTCACTTGGTTTGCATCTAAACATTATCACTCTTTCATCTTTCCAGCTGTCTTTACTTAAGTTTCTGGGCTATTTCTGTCAGATTTTGGAGGGTTTTTTTCTTTAAAGAAGCTTAGAATAGGATTTTAGAGAAAAGCACGAAGAAATGCCATCACATTCCTAAGGGGATTCAGTCTGGATCTTGATGAAACGGGTCACATGGGCACTTCATTTCTTGTGTCCCTGCTTAAACAGCTTTAACAGATTCACACAAACGTGTCATCTTTTCAGGCCAAAAACTGCAATTAGGTCAATGGGAATGTTACAGGAATTCTACTAGTAAGAGGATAATACAGATGCATTCCAGCAGTGGGTTTGGCAAATTCTGTAGGAAAAAAAGAGCAACTTACTTTAGCAACAATGTAGCTAAGAAGTCCAATACTAATATGAAAAGATCAAGAATGGGTTTATAAGAAAAATATTTGTATTTGGCACCTATGACTTTATGGAGAAACTGATTTATAGACTCTCTAGTCAGCAATATAAATCTAGTTACACAAGAAATATCTGAGGACTGCTGTTTATGTCAGTGCTTGCTGCCCCAAAGGTGAATTTTCTGATCAGTGGTGTGATCTCAGTATGCTTGGTACTGTTTCTTGGGGGCAGTTATACAGTTAAACTTGAAAGGTCCTCCAATTTTATTAGTTTATTGCAAATTCAGTTATTATGTTCCTGTTAATGTCCTGTTAATGTGGCTGAAAGTTTTGCTAGTGCTTTGCTGGAAAGAGGTGCTGACAGGATAAACAAACCCAAGAGATTTCTAATGATAGTTTGTATAACACTTTATATATCAGTTTAAAAATGCAAATGTTAAGTGATAAATGTTTTTTCAAAAACATTTTTGAAAATTTTGTAGTTGTCACTTCATCTAGGTGGAGTACTGAAGCAGCATTATCACTGCATTCTCAAAAACCAAAATTCACTCATCTGCATTGAAAGTAGTAAAAAAACAAAACAAAACAAAACAAAACAAGAAATAGTACACATTTATGGGGAGGGAAATAGCTGAGTTTTTTTGCTTGTTTGGCTTGTATTTCTTGTCAGTAGTAGAGTCAACTTTGTTGGAGTTCAGAGTTGATCAGCACTTCAGGAGAGCAGATCCCAGGTAACTTTTTTGGAGGCTGAGATGCATAGTATGGATCTGGTCAATGGAAATCATATTCCATTCCAGTCTATGCACTCCTTCCTGGTCAGGTTTACTGTAACTGGCAAGAAGGTGATCCATGCACTGCATGACTAACATCCCCCTTGTTCCTTCCAGAAATATTCTGATGGCAAATTTACAGGACTACTGCCCTTTCATGTGATTGACAGTGGCATAGATATTGATCCTCAAAGACTTATGTGACTTCCTTTATTTGTCTTTCAATCCTGCGGTCTTATTTTAAAGCACGACAGAAAAACATAGATGGTATTTTGATCTTGTTACACCAGATTTTCTATGTATGCCACATACGGGGAATTTCAGAATCTTGTCTTCATATTCTGAGAAAAAGATACTGATACTGCTATTACAGTAATTCACTGCGTGAATGTACCACTTTCGCATACAATCAAGACTTGTCAAGTCTCTATTAGTTTAAGTCTTTGTCTATTAGTTCCTTCTCTTAGACAAATTTAGAATATTCCATCAGAAAGAAAAATTGTATGTTGACTGTGAAGGACCATTCACTCAACAGTACCTTCTGTTTCTTTGCATTAAGCCACCAAGCTGATTTCCTAGGTACGGAATGCCTTCCTTTCTTTGAATCCTAGAGCAAATTTTTTGACTCAGTGACGAAATTATATTCCTTCTAGATGAATAGCCAAGATGTCTTACTGAATTTCTGTACCTTTTCTTTCTTCATTTTTTCATTTTTTCATTTTTTCTTTCTTTTTTTTTTCTTTTTTCTTTTTTTTTTTCCTTCTCCCTTTCCCCCCCTATTTTTAATTTTATGTATACTGCACTATTTCATGCTAGTCTATCCTGATAAGTATAATAGCAATTGGAGCTGAGGGGGACTACATGCAGAATTTTGAGACACTAATTGAATATTCCTCTAGACAGCCAGGGCATCTGAGTTGAATGTTATTTCAAGAGAGCTACTTTTCATCCTGCCAGAGTGATGGCTTTTTCAAGTGGTTGATATGTAATCACTAGTGATATTCATATTCAGAGTTGGACAGACAGAGTTGTCTGTCACTAGTGCCAAAGATAGTTATCTTGGCGTTTCCCTGCCAATCAGTTCAGACAAACGTTCACTTCCATCTCCTGTCCCAAGCTAAACAACATACTTAGTTGATCTGTATGCAGTTCTTCCACGATGCTTTCTGGGTCAGATCCACCTTCTGGACCAGATGCTGGAGACCCTTATTCAGAAGATGGAAGGCCTGAAGATAGAAGTCCATCTCTGTATCTGTTGTTTTTTCTTTTTGCATTATGTAAGCAATAAAAAATAAATTATTCTGTAAGTAATGAAGAAAAGCAGATACAATGTCTCTCCTGTCCTTTTAATTTCCCTTGCTTGAGACTTCTCTGCCCTATTACCCTTCCAAGATGTTTCCAGATGCTTTGGAAGGAATTGTGACTAGTTTTTTCTCTTTGGGTAAGGTAATGGGTGATTTTTTCAAGGAGTTAGAAACAAAGAAGAGAGTGATCCATTGGATCCCCTCTCCTCCTCAGTGGCCTTTTTATCTTCCTGCTGTACCTTGAGAGTGCAGTGAAGAGTGAAATCCCAGTACTGCCATTCTCTTTGCAGTGCTGGTGACATTTGTATTTTGCCATTTGTTGCTGGTTTTCAAAGTAGGAGATAAAAGTAGGAAGACTGCACACCACTGAATCGAAATCTCAAAATATTTATACCTCATTCAGGGCAGGAAGTGTATTTGTTGCTGTTTATTTGCAAATAACAGTTTTGACCTCAGACACTTTCATACTGCCTTGGGCTTTCTTGTATCTGGAGCCTGTGTTGTGTGCTAAGGAAAACAGAATGTGGCATGGATTCCCATCAAAGAGTTGCTTGACACATATTTGCCTTTGGTTTTGCAGAATAGAAGAAAATCAATTTTAGTGGATTTTTTAAAATGTCTTAGTTTTTGTTGCTGTGTCTGTGATTAACAAGGGTAGAGAAAGTAAACTATGTATAAACTTCCATGACTAACTGTAATGAGAACATTCTAGGTGTTCCTAGAGAACAGATGTGGAATGTACCAGCTGGAACACTAGAGATTTTACTGCTCATATCTAATGGGGTCAGACACAACCCTGTGACAGCTGAAAAGAGTCCAGTGGAAGGAAAAGGGTCCTCTATGTCCACAACTAATTGATTAGCTTTGTTTTTTCCATAGTTATTAAGATCTGATAAACAATTTTTCCCCTTCCAGACTGAAACTGAGAATGGAATTCAAAGAACTTGCAGAGCTTTTATTGTCCACAGTTTTATATTGCTGATATTCAAGATAGGTAAATTCAAGCAGTCTTGGATTCACCTGCAACTGTTGTAGTTCCAAAAGCGGTGTGTATATTCATACCAGTGACAAATGAGGAATGAAGAGAAAGGTTAGACAGAGATTTCAAAGCAGATTACTCTTGCAGCCTGGAAGGCCAACAGTATCCTGGACTGCATCAGGAAAGGGGTGACTAGCAGTGCAACAGAGGTGATTTTTCCCCTCTACTCTGCACTTGTGAGGTTCTGTCTGGAGTACTGTGTTCAAGCCTGGGAACCCCAGTACAGAAAGGTGGATGTGGAGCTGTTGGTTCAGGTCTAGGGAGAGGGCATGAAGATGATCAAAGAACTGAAGCACCTCTTCTGTGAAGAAAGCATGAGGGATTGGTCCTGTTTTGTTTGGAGGAGAAGACTCCAGGAAGATGAAAAGGAGCTTACAAGAAGGAGAAGGACCATCTTTTTATTCTGTCTGATAGTAATAGGACAAGGAGGAATGGCTTTAAACTAAAAGAGGAGAAATTTAAGTTAGAAGTTTGGAAGAAATTTTTTACACAGAGGGTGGTGAGGCACTGGCACAGGCTGCCCAGAGAGGTTGTGGATGCGCCCTCTTTGGGGCCGTTCAAGGCCAGGTTGGATGGAATCCAGGGCAGCCTGATCTAGCAGCTGGCAACCCTGCCTATGGCAGGGGGGATTGGAACTAGCTGATCTTTAAGCCTACACCCTTTCGTGAACATACATGTTTCATTTCCATTAATATGGAGAAGATGGATGATAGATAATAAATGGTGTACTTACTGTTACAGGAGAGTGTATTAATGATCTTAACCTGCTTTGGCAGTGGATTGTTTTAGTAAGTGTTCTTATGACAGCCTTTATAAAAGAATTGACTTTCTTTGTAACTTTTTCTATGCTTATTTAAAATTCTATTATTAATAAGTTGTCCTGCAAACCATCCACTGCTTCTACTACTATACTGTAGACCTTTTGTTTCTTTCAGCTTTTATTCACCCTAAAAAGAGGGGATTTATTTCAGCCCAAACCACTTGCAATTTCTGCCCGTAGTAACAGTTATACATCTAAAAACGTGTATCTATATCCAGAAGTATGTTTCTCTGCAGTCCTCTGTTTCAAGTGTGAATACGGAGTGAAAACAGTGTTCTTTAAACCATATTTTCAAAGGCTATTTTGAAACTTCCTTTCCTGTTGAGTGGGTTTTTATTAGCAGAGATTCTGAAGATGGAGAGTGGGCTGAAACATCAACTCAAGCAGCCACATGATCAGATTTTCATATAAGAAATAATAAGGCTTTAAAAGAGTTTAATTGCACCTGTCTCCCTTCTTGAAAAGCAATTCCTAACGCTACTAAGACACCCTTCATCCTTTCATTTGTCCAACCGACAAGCACCACCGACAAAAGCCAAGGTATTTTCTCATCAGTGACTTGAAAAGTGGCAGTCAGAGTCTTCCCACGAATATCTGGGTCTCTTTATGGGGAAAGTGGCCGGGAACTCTGACACTGGTCTGGAAATCAGTGGACTGAGTAATAATTTCATGACGTGGAAAATGTTGCAGCCAACCTGCTATTGCCTGGCAGCCGCATGCAGCAGCAGATGTTGTATCTGGAGAAACTGGTCACAGCACTGTGTTCCTGGGGGAAAGTTATTCCAGCAGCTTTTAAACTGGAAAGAATAGCAGCAATGAATGAGTTGTACAACTGTGGTCTGACTTTCAGAGATAAAGTTGAGGCCTTCTGTTGCAGAATCGTGGAAGTTAGTACTGCAAATGTACTTGGTTTTTTGTCTGCTGTTTTTATAGGCAGGTTAATTTTGTGGAAAGAAGATAAACAATAATAAATGTATTTAAAATCATGAAGTGGTGTTGAAGCACTTTGCTAGAATATTATTGTAAGACTGGAGCTGCTAGTGACTGTCTTTTGAATGAATTATCTTTGTTCTTACTTCTTTGTTTCAAGCCACAGATGATCCTCATCATGAACACAGCCAGTGTAATGAAGCATAACTCCCAGTCTGAGCTTAGGAACAGATCCAAGTGACAGCTATCACTGAAAGAAAATTGCCCATCATCTTTAAAAGGGCAGTTTCTCTAAATGGGAATTGAGAATTTAGGAGCAAGTGCAATTGAATACAGCTGCTCTCCATTTATGTGGGTTCACATACAGTTCCATTTGTAAAAATCCTTTTTATTTAAAACAGAATGCCTAAGATCAGTTTTTACAATGATCATTTCTAAACAATAGCAACAATAACAGTACAATTTTCAGTTGGCCCAGCCCTTATTTAACTTCATAAGCCTGGCATGCTCTGGAGAACTCTTAAAACTCTGTCCTTTCTGCTTCTGTAAATGAAAACCCATCTGAGAACTACTCTGAACAAATCACTGAGCAACCTGTTCAGAAGCTCAAGATGCAGTACACCTTTTTCCAAAGTACGCCTTTCACATTCCCTGGCCCATCATACACAGAGACCAGAGCATTTCCCACTGCATCATTTTTCCCCAGGACTGCTTAATGAATTGAGGCATAGAGGAAAAATATGGGAGTGTATCACTAGATTTGTTGTTGTTGTTGAACCACTTACCTTTGTATACAGTCTCTGATAAACAGAGAGGCTTAACTGTGGCATAAATTTCTGTATCACAGCAAAAAATAATTTCACACTCAAGATTTACAGTGTTCCTACGAGCCTTCTATGTGATACACAGACACACAAGAAATGACTGAAGATGGAACTGGCAAACTCAAGTTTGAGTTATGTAATTTGTTAGATGTAGAAGTGGATCCTGTCACTCCTCTTTACTGCTGGGGATAAAAGATGTCTTAATAAAAGCTAATACTATGGCTTCTTTTTTTATCTTAACAGAAACCTATATTTTCCACTGACATAAGTCTAATGAAATCAATACAGCTATGTAAACAAGAAAACTTGTCTCCACATTTCCTCCCTTTGTTTGACCAGAGTCTCCAGTTAATAGCAGACAAATATCACAGGAACATCATACAGACTATGACATTTACTTGCAAAGAATGGTAAAATAGTAGTAATAATAATGAAATCTTCAGAGTTAAGAATGCTTTCAATCTCAACAACATTTTAACATGATTTCTGTGCTTCGTTTTTGTGTTCTTCTGTGTATATTAGTACTTGAAAGACTTCCATGTAATTCAGCAGATTGGCAGAAAATCTACCAAATGTTTTTTTCTCTAGACTTAACAGAAATGTGACTTTTGTATGAAAACATTCTGATAAATGAAAACATAATTCTTTTACAGTTAGTCTTCATTGTATTAATTAAGAAATGACACTGTTGGAACTATCCCAAGTTCTATTAAATGGTCTACTGATTTGGAAAGTTACAATTAGAAAAACGTTTTTTAATTGGAAGAGCAGGATAGTTGTCAGTCTACTTTCCTTTCACCATCTTAATGCTTTTGTATATGAGCTCTGTGGGATTCTATTTTGTAAATAAGAAAATTCTAATTGCTTAGAATTTGTATCTGCTACACTTACATGCAGGTTAGAAAAGGCTCTATTCACAGATATTGTCCAGATTCGATATCATTATTTCTCCCTAGGTGGTTTCAAAGGAGCATGTCACACAAGAAGGTTTTAGATGAAGTTCTTGCAGTATAATTCATCTAAATAATACAGTAGACACAGATTTCACTTTGTGTCTAACAAATGTACTCAGATTATTTTAAAATAAAGTTATTCAACCTTGTACTTAACTTAGCAATCTTTTTTAAGACAAGCAAGTAATTTCTGGACCCTCTTACAGACTTTTCTTCCTTTGTCTTTCAGATTTACAGGTGTTGTCTTGACTTTTCCTCCATCTTTTTCTGCACAGGCAATGATTTCTAGTCCCAGTCTGAAAATTTTGACTATCTCCAAATGCCAGATTGTTTTTTGGGTGGTCTCTATCTGGCCCAGTTCTTTGGCACTACTCTTAACGGGTTTCCTAATCCATTCTTCTAGCTCATCAAAGAGCAATTTCTGTGAAGACCTGGGTGAGTGTTTGATCCACTTTGGCTGTCTTTACACTTCCTGGTGGCTGTTTCTCAAACCAATGACCTTTGCTGTTGTCCCAGCAGGAATTCCTCAGATTTTCACAGGCTTGTAGAAGTTAACCACAGTTGTATGAAATTAAATACTTATTGTTAAGTCATGCTTTATTCATGTGAGTGTTGTTCAGTAGTAAAAGCTCCTGGTAGAATATGACGCTAAACCTTAAAATAGGCTTACATTTTTTCCCACTTTCCCCTTTTCCCTAGCTGGAGTAGGTGGCCCAGCACACCAAAATTTTTTAGTTCATTATGTTTCTTATTCCCAAAGAGAGAGCATATCTTGCACACAGTGTTAAAGGTTGCCTGAGGGAGGCTGTGGGATTTCTGTCACAAGGAGTAGTTCAAGAGCAGGCTGGACAAGTAGCTGTCAGAAGTGAAAAGCATCCACTTGTTTGTGCCGCCAGGCACAGAATTGGTCCAGATGATTTCTTCCAGAGATCTCTTTGAGGCTGATTTTCTTTGATGCTGCTGCTAGGCCAATTCTCTGGCCTGGTGTCCTGCCCTAGTGAGGAGTATAATGAATAAATAATGAACACCCTAGTGAGGTAGTATAATGAAATTTTTTGTCACACTATCATGTTTCTAAATGTAATAATTTGTTGAAAGGGATGACTAATCATAGTTTTTAATCTGTTGACACTGTGAACTTTCATCTTTCTTTAAAAAATAGATGTCTGTTTCCAGTTTGTGTGACCCCATTTTTAAATGACCGTTATCAAGTCTTTACGCAAGAGCAATCCCGCGAATGAGATTGTTTGTTTAAAATGTAAACCTACTTTCAACAACGAGGCATAAATCAATGTGGTGGCTTGACTTCTGTAATAAGTTGGGAGTCATTGGAAAACTTTTTTTTTTTAATCAAACCTTTGTAATGGGAATAAAGTAGAGGAAGTATTAAACAGAAGCATTTCTGTTGTTTCATTTGCTCTGTTTAACCACATGCAGTCTTAGTTAATGATTGACTGAGGATAATAGGCAGGAAAATTGAATGTTTAGCCTGCAGTTTGATGTAGGATAATACATATCACAACAACAATGGTATTCTAGAAGCTCCTTCTTCTTTTTTGGCCCCATTAAACAGCAAATAACTTAATTCCTACTTAAACAGGAACTCCATCTGTTCTGTATATTTCACTGAAAGTAAATATGTAAAAACGTTTTTTTTTTTCAGATTTTTTTTTTTAAATATATATGTAAAGCAGGATTGTACTTCTAATAAAATTATAGTCATAGACCATGTTTTGAAACACTGCTTTGGGATATGAATTTCCTATATTTTCTCAGTACAAAATTATACCTTCCTTTGCTTTGACAGCAATGGACTGTATCCTGTGTTGATGAAAACATTATGTAGATGGATGGCAAGTCAAAAGATGTGGCATTGACGGGGTATAATATTTTTATCAACCTGATTACTGTCACAGAAGTGGGAATGTGCAAATTGCTCCTGCCTTTCCCTTCTTCATGTTAAAATAACCCATATGTACACAGGGAAATCTGAGCACAAATCTGTATGAATATTCCTTTTTCCTTCTTTACCTCGGTAGGTCTTCCTCCATTGCCTGTGCATGTGGTCTTCCTCACAGTTCTTCTGCACATTCATGGGAAGGGAATGTGAAATTCTACCTCTCTGTATTCTTTTCTCTTTTTCTCATGCATGAATTAAAATAAAAATATCACTGCTTATCTTTTCCTTCATTGCAGTGTCCCTCACATCCCTGTAGTGCTTCATGGAGCCATGTGGCTTCAATGGCATGAAGTCATTCATTGTTCACTGCTGCTGAGAAGTAATGATTTCCAAAGATGCTGTAATGGAAATATCTGCAATTGTAGACCAAAATGACTTTGTGGTACTTCAAAGTATTTTTATGGTAACCTTGGGAAAAAATATTTTAGAGGATGTGTTATGTTGCTCCATCTGTGCTGCACAACAGAATTGTCACCTCATAAGAACAGTGACAAAGGCCGATCCTGAAGAGTCACATTGCTGTGGCGTAACGGACAGTCCCACCACACACTCTGTTCTTTCCCCTTTTGCTCTGTCTTTTCTCCCCATGTGAATCACATAAGTGATTTTAAATGTCTTTCAGTGAGTCATATGGTATTGCTGATGGATACTATTGCTAATTCTGTTTCCACTTTCATGTCACTGTGTACAGATCCTCTCTGAGGGCTACCATTTATTTTGGTCATCTACTTGACAATTTTATAATAAGAACTTGCTTTCCTTAAGATTTCCTCTTTTTTTTTTTTTTTTTTTTTTTTTTAAATGGTAATGCCAAAACCTCGAGCTATCGTTTGTATTCCAAACTGACCATTTAATTTTCTAAATCTCTTTTCAAAAATGGACCAGACTGAGCCGTACATTGGCTGCGTACTTCCTCACACCTTCTGGCAAGCATCAGCAGCCAAGAATTCCACTCTATTGTGGCTTATCGGTTGGCTGAAAAAGAATCTAAATGTACGCAGAAAATGTAATGTGGTGGAAGTGAGAGAAAAAAAAGGTTTGAAGGTTGAAAACAAATGTAAAGAATTTGTATACAAGCAGCAGCTGGAATGTATGAGAATATATGCATTACAAAGTGTTCCTCAGAGCTGGAAAGCACAAGTCTGACTTAGCAGCCATATTTTTTAAGCTCTGAACTAATTTTATGATGATAACATTCACAAAATTTCTAATCCAGTGGCTTCTTTCAGTCTGTAAGTGAAGGAGACAAAAACCAGAAGACATTGTGCATGTGGAAGGGGAGACTAAACTGGCAGATGCCAAAAGTTGATAGGGAAATACAATCAGCTTTCCAGGTGAAAAGGTTGGTGGGAAAATCCTGTTTTAGACAACTAGATAGACAAGACAGAACTCTGGAAAAAATGTGAGAGAGAGCCAAAAAATGAGATGAGTTTAAAATTAGAACAGATGCGACTCAAATGCACAGGAACAACTCTGTGAGCAGCACTTCACCATCTAAACACCAAAAACATTCTTCTGAGTACTGTAGATACGAGTTGGTGCCAAGTCAGGTTGAATTTTTATTCTTGATTTTGAGATGTGAACCTTAAAGTCTCACTGTACAGTAAAGGAATTATAAGCATTTTAAATGTTTTTAATTGCCACCCATTCTGCTGCTCTTGCATGTAGTTTTACTGCTGGAAGAATGTGTATTTTGGCCAAAGGCACACTTTGACATACCTGGTTTTCAAGTACTTCCAGAGGTTATATAACAACATAAGTTCTACTGGGAATTTCTTGGTCCATAGAATTGTCTTGAAACAACATTTTTCTTTGCAAGATACTACTCTAGTGCTGCATTCAGATTTCAGTTCATTTTTGTATGCTGCTTTCCAAAACGTTATGGTAAGATATGCCATACAAGGCTCTCTGCAGACAACATATTACGCACCATTTACATCAGCCCAACCCTCAAATTCAATGCTTTTGTTTTTTTCTTAAACATTTTTCCTTCTGTAGTTTGACATGTTTGGAACATTGGATAAATTTTGGTCTTTTGCACTAAGAAACTGAGGACATTCTTTAATTCACAAGTATAGGGAATCATAAGTGATAAAGATCTGTGCAGTTTTCTGAATAGGTTTGTGGGTTTCTGTCTGTGTTTTAAACTAATACCTTCACGAACTTTCAAGATATATTTTTTGATTCCTAAGTAATGAAATGCGGTCCTCTTAATCCCATAGAGAATTAGAGTTGGTAAAGTGACAGAAACATTGGTATTGGAACAAATAGCGTAGAGTATACCTAGAGGCAACTGTTCATCTTGGATAAGCAAGAAGATTTCATCAGAGGATTAAAGAAAGGATTTCAACACAGAAGATGAAATGAAGAGACAAATAGGCACAGGGCTGCTAATATCTGTTAGAAAAAACATACGTATTTCCTCATTACTTTGCCTGCCAGAAAAAAAAAGACCAGTGTTTGTAGTGGTTGTGGTGAAGTTAGAACATACAGAAAGGACTCAGTTACAAGTAGCAGATGTTGCACAGGAATGTTTCTCAGGCAGCAAAAATGACTGGCTTAGGAAAATTGAACTAGAGGGACATTAACATCAGCTATACTGAGACAGCATTTCCAGGCTCTTATTACCTCTGTTATTGGTAGTAGCCACCTCTGTGTTACCATATTGTTTATTTTGTACACTTCCACAAGAGGCAGACTAACCTCCCTATCAAAAGAGGAGTTTCTACTCTCCTTTCTGAAATCCAGATGTACAGTTAAGCTCTGCTCCCCACCAAGAATCTATTTAATGTCAGAATCAATCAATTATTTTATTTATTTTCATGAGAAATGCTAGTTTTCATGCAGAAATTTTGATGGAAAAGAAATGAATGTATGAGTTTACTTTCCCCAAGGCATATTCCTTTTTCTATATACCCCCTAAAAAACACCAGATATAATAATGCATTTTTACATGTATATGTGCCATCACAAAATAAGGCTTGCTTGATCTCAGTGCTATTATGTTTTACCATCTTGTTCCATCAGTGTCAGTTAAACTGTAAAAGCAGGAAGATGGCGATGGTTTGCAGCCAGCCTATTAGAATAGAATTACTTTAGATTGGAAGGGACCTGAGCAGCTCAGCTGTCCCAGACTCCTGCTAAATGCAGGGCCAGCTTCGAACTGGGATCAGTTGCTCAGAGTCATCACAGATGTTGTCAAAACATGTCTATTTGTCAGGCTAAAAAGACTCAAAAGAAGTACAAATGCACTTCTGCTGAAATAGTGCTTAATTTATCCGACTCATTTAACAGAAATTAGAAACAGTTGAAAACATTTTGTGACATAAGGTGAGATGGGTTATGAAACCAAACCAATTTAGTTAGCCAATTTCTTAATTAAAAGTGTAATATTTTTATTATGAGAATTGTTATTTAGAAATCTATAATTCAAATTAGAAACAAAAAGCAGCTCTTGAAATAAGCAGAAGCAGATTTTTTTTTTTTTTTTTTTTTTGGTCTTGGATTGTCTTTTAAGAAATAGCTGTTAATTAGGCTAGTTCTGCCTCACTTATTAGCATGCTGTCAGTCCATCTGCCCTAGGCTACTTGTAGTATCTTATGTTTCTCTGATGTCTTCAGCCTCCAATAGGCATCTTTTTCTACTGAATACAAACTAAATGACTGAGTTGATTATTCCTAGGTTTTTCCATGAAATACATGAAGTAGTCCTGCAGTGGAGCATTTTTGAAGTCCTAGGACCTTAAATGTTCATCAGGAGAAGATAACCTGAAAGAGCAAACATGAAAACTTCATCTTTCAATTAAAAAACAGAGAATATCTGATTTTTTTCTTGGGACCTACCATTGCACTATCAGCATAGAAACCAATCATAAAACTACTATACGTGTCAGACTTTGTGTCTAATAGGAGGTCATCATTAATCAAAAGCAGTGACATGGTTCGTCACAGCTGTGTCAAGTTGTGTTGCCACTGGTCACTGGACGCTTAGTGACTCCAAGACTCCTGATTTCTATGAAGTTTGGCTGAATGTCTGTTCTAGCACTTGATTGCAGCCTTGTAAAGGCAACTACTTTGGTACTGTTTAAACACTAGATTAAAAATTGGAAGATCATGTTGCCCCAGCTCAGTTTGTCTTTAGGACAGTTTAACTTTATGTGTCTCATATTCTTTTCTATAAGTGAAACATTATGCTTACCATCTATTTTAGAAAGTATTGAAGACTTCAGAGGTCTTTGGTTTTAAAAATATTGACAGTATTGATTCCAAATAGTCAGTCTGGGTTTGTCTTTTAAGCCTGACATCAGGAATAAAACTACCAACAGAAAGTTAAATAAAAAACCTGCCTGAGATCTATTCATCCATCAGCAGGGAAGTAAACAGTTTATGATTGCCTGCCTTACTTTTCTATTACTGTCTATTTGTTCTTCCTACCCTGTTATTACTCCATGGATCCGCTGAAATATCCTCTGATTCACTTTCAAACTATTTTCAGAAACACCTCTTAATTCTGGCTTTATATTTCATTGTTTATTAAATAAGAAAATGTATTAGAGATTTGCTTTATTATGAAATTCTGCCTAGTCCTGAGAACTTAATGCTGTGTGAGATTTCAGTTTGGTAGAAACTGAAAACTGATTTCCTTGATAAAATATATACCAGGAAATGCAGGTAGCAACAGTAGGAGGCCCTGGATTGCCTCTCCTTTGGTAATAAGAAAGGATAAGGGAGACTTGCTTCAGCGGGATGGATAGTCTTCTGACATCACCTCTTCATCTGTTTATGAGGGTGGGTAGAGATAGAAGAAGGGGGAGTGGTCTTAAACTGAGACAGGGGAGGTTTAGGTTAGATATTAGGAAGAAGTTTTTCACACAGAGGGTGGTGACACACTGGAACAAGTTGCCCAAGGAGGCTGTGGATGCCCCTTCCCTGGAGGCATTCAGGGCCAGGCTGGATGTGGCTCTGGGCAGCCTGGTCTGCTGGTTGGTGACCCTGCATATAGCAGGGGGGTTGAAACTAGATGATCATTGTGGTCCTTTTCAACCCACGCCATTCTATGATTCTATGATTCTATAATTCTATAATTCTATGATTATGTGTTCTGCTTTGATTTTTAACATTTTCTTGTACCCTTTAGCTTTCTAAACAATGTGTCTGTATATTTTTAATTATCACTTTGTTGTTATGCCTTGCATGTGAAGAAGGGAGAGATGCTCATGCTACTAGAAAGTCACCAGGCTGACTCAAGTGGATGGCTGATTCCTTGACTGCCTTGAAGGTGGTGAGCAAGCACATGAATGCAGCCCACCCCAGGACATGGAGAAAATATGTTTGCTTTCTAGAAAGGCATATTGCCTGCAATTACTGTCTGTCTCTTATGCCTGTGATTTCCTGTGTGTAATTTAACTTGTTTATCTGACCAAAGCATTTAATTCCCCACTCACCCAGAGAAAAGGTTAGAAATGTGGAGCTCCACAGGTTTGCTGGATGTCTTCATGCACCTACTGGAGTGTGCACCAGGACAGAACCAGTTTTGTGGCCTAAATAAGGTGAACCAAGGAGGCTCTGCATGCAGGAGAAATGTGCTTCCAGGGCTGTACCAGCTCCCAGAGAAACGGTGGCTAGGCTTTGAACAAGGAGACAGGAGGACACCAGATCCAGGTTTTTGGCCTGACATGCCATCCTGGTAAACATTTATGTCAGATAATACAGCATATGGTAAGCCAGAAAGTCTTGGGGTACCCTGTTCATTTTTCCCTATTAAAAAACAAGTAATTCCATTGTAAGTATACAAGAATGATGCAATTCAAAGCAGAACAGGATCCCAAAGTGACATTTTGTGTTCATTTCTTAATTCAGATCTATGTATTCCTATAGGAAATTTAATTCAATGACTTAAAGGATTTCCTTTTCTTTTTTTCCTTCTCTATTTGCCTTTACTTTCTTATTCTTTCTCTAATATTTTTGGCATATAGTGTCAGTGTTGCTTTAGCGTTACTGAATGCATTCTGTAATTTACTACTGAGGATGACAAGTTGCTCCTGCGGATTTTTGTGTATTGGATTTTGATTTAAAAATAGAATATGGAAAGGTTATGGGGAAAAAGTATAGCAATACCCTTGCCAAATGAAGTCACCACTTTTAGGATCATCTTTATCCCTTACCTTTATATTATTCTATAGAAAGATTTAAAGCATTTTTTTATTTGTTGAGTAAGGCAATGATACATTTTTCCTAACTTTTATCAGAAAAGTAAAAGTTACTGTAGTGCTCCAACAATCAAAATCCTTTTTATTTTTAATAACAAAACAAGGAAACAAAGAAAACCATAATAATTTTAGAAGAAATTGATAATAATTTTTAGAGTAAATAGTTCTTTGGGGATGTCAACAATTTGCTGTACAGAATTGTCATTAAGAGCTTTTAAATGATTAGATGTAAATTTCTCAAAGCACTTTTTGAAAATGTGCCACTGACATCTAAAGAACATTTTATTGTCCCCAGTGTTTTCGGCCTATTCTCATGAAGCATGCTTAAATTAACATTCTAATTCTGTGTCTTTCACCATTCACTCTATTTTCGTAGGAAAGCATATTTTCTGTCTTGGGATCTTTTGCCTTACTTGTTTAAATACAAGCCTTTTTACTGTGAACATACTTTGCATTATGGCCAGGATAATGAAAGGAATTGTTTATTATGCCTCTTTTCACTCGCTTATTCAAATAAAGACCAAGAAATCTGTTTCCAGCTTAGACCTCCATTTGTGCAATTTGCATTTTTAAAGTTACTTTTACTATTCTTGTTATCTTATTGATAAAATATTAATAGATTTTAATACTTCTTAAGCCCACATTGCTTACATCATTTAAAGCTTCCTTTTATTTCCTTAGATAGGTCTGGAATTTGAAGTGAAATCTACTTCTGTTTAGAGAAGTTTCTTTAAAATAATATTCTGTACAAATTATTTTTCTGTCAGTTTTAGATAGAAATGAATGGAAAAAGTAAAAATGATCAGCAGCCTAATTAAAACAGATGTCATGTACAATGTTAATAAAATAAAAATAACAAAGGCAAATTGGATGACAAGTGCATACCTTACAAATTAAAAAAACATTAAAGAATTGACAGTATTGTCTATTTCCTTCTCCTTTTTCCTCCATCTCCACTTCTTTCCCTTTAATTACAAGACATTTGTTCTTAAAGAATGTAGTTAGGAGAGGAAGAGATGATAAATGCTGAAATACTTATCGGCAACAGCTTTGATGTGTTAAATTATCTATTAAAACTAAATCAAAATACCTGAAGTAAAAAACTAAGCAGACAAATACTATGCAAGATAACAAATTTAGACAGTTTGGTATGTAAGGCTTTCAATTGTTTTTAAAAATTTCTGTGGTACCATGAAGTGCTCAAAAGGAAACACAAGCAGCATCTACTCTTGTAGTGTCTTATTTTGATTATATGTAGCCCATCTGTCACATGAATACAGTATGGTAGATAATTAAAAAGAGCACAACCACTGTTGCCACCACATCAGGAAAGCGTGTAAAAATAAGATATTTGTCAAGTGTTATGCCCCATTCTTGGACTGTGGAAGTTTAAAAATTCTGAGAACACCATGCAAGTTGTTAACACTGCTGAGAGATTTGTACTTTCTGAGAAGAGGAATACTTCTTCCATGAGTATTATTTTTCTGTATTTGGATAGAATAACATGCTGATATCATTTGAAGATGGGGAAAAATGCTATCTCATTCCTTTACCAGGAAGAGTGAAATTAAGCATTGCTTACTGGCACTGTAAATTATAATTAAAACAAAAAATTTAAGAGTGAAAATGTTATGTTCCAATGTTAGCAGGTGATGCTGAGCTTATACAGTATTTCTGAAGAACTGAAGAGTGCTATATAATAGTGCCATTAAAAGAAAAGCAAACAAAAGCCCAAACAAACAAATAGAATAATCCAGGTGACCTACAATGTAGTCTGAGTTTGAGGTGAAATAACAGAATGATCAATATGGGATTGAGTTATAAATAATTAAAGAATAAGAACAGTCAACATTCTGACAGTCAGCCTAGCTTTATGGAAAGTGCTATTTTAAAATGACTTTTCTTCAAGATGTCTTAAATTCACTCATTGAAGAAATTACAAATTTGGTTGCTGCATCTCAAAATATGGAGCATTCAGGGATAGTTCAAATCTTGCCTGCACTGCTCTGTCTACACTTAGCTAGGTTTACCATTTGCATTTGCTATCCTTGCCATTTCAATTTTGTAGCTGAAATACCTAAGGTGGGTGCTTGCTTCCTCTCCTGTGTTTAATGAGGCTACTCTTGTTTCTGCAGAGTCAGGTCCAAAGGACCACATCACAAGGGGTAGCAACTGAAATAAACTGCCTGCAAAATAATGGAGCTTTTATTTTTTTTTTCTTTGGTGTCTTAACCAATGTAGAAAATTTTACCAATCCAGAAAAAAAATTGTTCAAGCCATCAGCATGGGTTTTCCTACACTAGTGTGATTACTAGTTATCTGGGTAGAGGTGAACTGGTTCCTTAGTCAAGAATATGTTCTTGGGCTCAGTGCATAGTCAACTATGTCTGGCAGTCCAAGATTAACAGTTTCCACTACAAATTTATGAGTCTACTAAATGTACTCCTTTTACAAGGTGAAAACACCTTTACAGCATCAATTTGGAAATAACCAGATCTGTTTATGTGTTACCAACAAATACTGAAGTTTTGTGAGTCAGTATTAGGATGATCTTTAGGGCATAGAACAGTTATATATATAACTGACATCAGTGATACCTACATGATCCATCTTCTCTGAAAGGATTTCCACTGAATGTTGGAAATGGATCTGACATTTGACGATAAGCAAAAATAGGTCCTGGGCAGCAGGAAATATCAAGAACATTAAAATTACGGAATAAATGCTCGCATATTCTTTTTGTCACTAATTTTGTAGTACTTATGTGACATAGAGGGACTGCCCCGTCTTTGTCATTCAGACCTCTCTTTTTAGAAAGATATACACATTATACAGACTGCATATCTCAGAGTTTCTCTTGGAAAGTGGTGAATGTATAGGAGTTCATTTGACTTAATCGTAAAAGAATCCCTGAGAAGATAGCATTTAACAATTCCTTTTGTAACAAGAAGAGACAATTGCATCTCACTGATGTGCTGTCTAGGGATCCTTTGTGAAACTTGCTGGCTGTATGAGTGGAGAGGAAAATACTGATTGAAGCTGGAACTAACCATTACCAATAGGCAATCTGTGAGTATTTAGAAAGGTTTTCACACTGGAAATCAGTTATGGAGACAATGAACTATTGAATAGGAAAATTAGAAGTGAATATGGCTCTGAATAAAAATGTGTAAAAATTAGCGTAAAAATGAACAAAAATTAACATTGAGTTTGAAATGAGAAGAATAATATTGAGGTAATAAGATTGTTATTTATTCCTTAGTGTTTTTGTAATACACTTTCATTTGTTTGACAGGCTAACGAATATGCCTAAAGAGCTTAAAGATGTAGACTGAGGTTGGATATAGGGAAAAAGTCTTTTGCAGTGGGGGTGGTGAGTCACTGGAACAGGTTGCCCAGAGATGTAGTTGATGTCCCATCCCTGGAGACTTCCAGGGTGAGGCTGGACCAGGCCCTGAGCAACTTAATCTAGCTGTGTGTCCCTGTTCATTGCAGTAAAGTTGCACTAGATGGTCTTCAGATGTCCTCTCCAACTCTAAGGATTCTATGATTTGATGAATCTATGATTCTATTACACTTTCTAATTTTTGTGTGCTCTTCAATTAGATTCAGTAGCAAACAGTGAAAAAACAGCTATTCTTACAGACTACAGAAGGATTTAGATAAGTGACATGGATGGGTTAATAGATGAGAAATGCTATTCAACCCTCCTAAATGTAGAAGAATGTCTAAGAATATAGAATAAAATACTGTGGTATCTGCCAATAGGAAGCTTGTTTCAGTGCACAGGCCAAGAGTATGATACAAGTGATGTATTGCAGAAACAAATTACTAATCCATAAACACAGTTAATGGGAGTGGGAGAAAGAAAGGACAGGAGCAAACACTATCTGGGGAGGTATTTGCTGCTGTGATAGAAAGCAACCACTTCCCTTCCAGACAAATGGAAGGATGCCTCCCAGGGAGGAAATTTGCAGGCAGTGGAAAGATTCATTGTATCATCATCTCGTTTTTGCACAGGTTTCAGCTCTGCTGTGAAATGTTCCTGGAGATCTGCCTTCTGCCATAAGAAAAGCTTGTCTTTTGCAAAGGTCACAGCAGCCGGCATTGCCACCAATAGGTGGTGTTAGAGCCTTACCTCAGCATGAATTCGGTGCTTTTGAGGAAGAGAGATTAAATCCTCCCTGTGCGAATTGAAATTGCTGGCTGGGTCCAAGATGTACCTACTGTTTCTTAAAAAAATGATAATAGTAATAATAAAACTTACGCCATTGACTTTGAAACAGTGGCACCTGAGGAAAATATCTGCTGATTCCTTAGGAGACTAGTAATTGTTAGGACAGCAGACCTGCATCTCTCTTGTCAAGTAGACTTACATGAAAACACAATACCTGGTAAAGTATTTCTGTGGCTGTGTCCACTATCAACATTTTCATCGTGGTGACTGTGAGGTGCAGCACCTGGCAGAGTCAGGCAAACACTTCCTAACACGGGGAGGAAATTGATCCTCTGAAGTTCTGCAGGGAACAGAAAATTTACAAAATTAGACAGGCAGAAGTTGCAGGAGGCTTTTGGTAGGACTGTCTCTACGTAGTTCCAGGTGGGAAATAACTTGAGGCTTTCTTCTAAGGGAGTTCAAGCTGATGCAAGGAAAGAAGTCATAGAAAGAAATCTCAAACTTGCTGATGCAAAAGAATAGCTGTTTAGCCAGATGGCACTGGGCTTTTGAACTTCAGACCTGAACAACCTAATTTATGGGATTGAAAAAGCAATTATTATAAACAAGAGCATGCAGACGGCCAGAGAAATCCAGCTCCCACTTAACTGGATTTGGTTCTTGTGAGAAATTGCATTTCCAGTGCAGTTGGATGAGGAATTAATTTTGCTTAAAGGAAAGTCAGGAGTTCTGAGAGTTTTTTTAAAGCTTGAGTTTGGCAATGCTCTCTTGCCTGATGTAGGTAGAACAGATGTGCCCTGGAGGATGAAGGTAGGAAGGACATTGGGGTCCTCTGGAGATGACTGCACCATTCACTGTTCTGCAGATTTCAGATCTGTACAAAATTTCTCACAGTAGGCATTGTTGGAATCGCCGTTGTCTGAGAGCCTCCTTGTGTGGCTGATGCAACATGAAAAAGCTTTTAGGGAATGAAAGTGTGTCTCACTGCTGTCCCTAAGGGCACAATTCAGAATTTCTCTTAGTTGAACAAGCTGATGACATCAGTAGATGCAAACTTGGAAGTCACAAGTGAAACAGGCAACAAGATTTTCATGAGTAAACTTATGTTTATGGATGATGTATATATTTTTTACTTTTATGAGTTTACATTTTGAACCACTGGGCTTCCAGTAATCTTTGTGCAATTTTGAGTTATGGCATCTATGAAAATGGATATGCAAATAAACTTTTCAAACAAGTCTGGAATACAAACTGCAGTAGAGAATGCTGTCACGGCAGGCTGACGGTGGCGAGACTGTGAATGAATTAGGGGCCTCATTATAAAGAACAGGCAAAGAAATGTGACTTTTCTAAAGACACTCACAGGCATTTCTGCTGAAGAATACTCCGTGTACACTGTTATCAATGCAACTCATGAATTTATTGATTCACTTATCAACCCACTGGTGAATGATGGTATTAGGACTTCTTTTGCAGAAAGCTTGAAGAGAATGCTAAAGACACATTTTCATGATAATGAGCTATCAGAAAAGTGCAAAGAAAATCAAGTGGTAGGAAGAAGTCTAGGCCAAACTTTTGCTGAGTGCAGCACACGTGCTCAGCAGTGGTGGTGACATATCACGTGGTACAGTCAACCTCAACAACAACTGAAGCAGCTATTTCTAGAACATCAGAGGTCTCGACTTGGATGATGCTCATGAAATGAGTGTGCAGATAATGCTTTTATGTCTCCAGGAGGGGTAGAGCTATAGGAGCTGTGTGCTAGAGGACATTCTGTCATCAAGAGACGAAGCTGCAGGAGGCAGCATTAGAGATGATCAAAAGGAGATTAACCTGATTTGTCTGAGGCCATGCAGCCACAGGGGCCTGAGTTGTCAGATGAACTTGAGGAGGGTAGTTTAGACTATTCTCTCTGCTGTTCTTCCTTGCAATATATCTAGGAGAGGCCTGGAGCACATCAAGCATGACTACATGCCTCTAGGAATCAGGGTCAAGGCCTTGGGAACGCAGGTTGCTTTCTCCTTGACCCTATGGGTCATGGAGGAAAGATTCTTACGTTTGAACAGAAGTCCCAGTTCGCACATATCTAGTTATTCCTCTAGCTTTTGTGGATCTCTTCAGAAAAGGAGTAAGTAAAGTGTCTAAAAATGCTTTAGAAAAAGAAAATATACTCCCTTAAAATAGTTTAAAATTTGAAGTATTATTGGCCTTGGTAATAATCTTCATTAGGTCTCCAAAATGTATAGAAGCAACTTTTCTTTATTTTGTTTTGATGCACAACATTCAGTGCTGGCGAATATTTCTGTAACTAGTAGAACACCTGTAAAAGAAATAAACTTCAATAAGTTTTCTGAATATTTTTTAAACTTAATGTGTGCCATTCATTAGCAAAAATACTGCATTCCTTACAAGAACAGTCCCAGTTGGTGGACACTGGAAAACTACTTTCATTTCCTTTTAAGAGAGATTTTATTCACTTAGACTTTCTAGGCAACTGCTAAAGATTAGATTTTAAATTATCCTGTGGGCATTGCGGATCTGCATGAATGTTTATATTTATTTTAAATTACTTCTGTTATACTTAAATGGTAATAAATCAAAGTTTTGTCTCTTCTTCCATGGAAAGCATTTCAAATTCAAACATAGAAAGAAAAGCCTCATAATTGACACTTATTAAGTAGCGACATCATAGGTACTCATGGTAAGCTCTAGGTTGTGTTAACATAATTATTTTGTATGCAAAAGATATCAAAAGAAAAGCAATGAAAAGAGCACATATGTGACCACCAGAAGTTTTAATTTTTCTAACTTGTAACTGTTATTTTGGCAGAGACATAAAAAAAAAAAAGAAGTTACCACAGTCTTCATAGTTCTGCCTCAGATGGGATGACTGTAGGAGAGTCTCTTACAATTTTGCTAGAGAAACAATTGCCTTTGGTATCAGTAAAAGCTGTGGTTTTGTAAGGTCTGTAAAGTCTGTCAACAGCATCTTCACTACTTTTCTACTTTAAATGAGCAAAAGTTCATTCAAACATCCTGTTGCTCTCTATATAAACACTGGCAAATTTTATTTAGTTGTTTTTATGACTCAGCCCAGAAATCTTTATTGAAATATTGTAGAAATGAATTTATGTTTCAATTACTTGGTAAAGGGTAGCAGTAGTTAAAGCAAATTAGAGATACATTTATCAATTAGATTTCTGGTAAAATTCTTGCTCCCTCAATTACTCTAGATTTCCTTGACAACAGCTGGTGAAAGCATGGTCTGAAATTAACATTTTTTTCCCTAAATGAAGCTCTACTCATTAATTTTGTACTGTAGTTATCTCTGATAGGTGTTCTGAGCTCTTGGTGCACTTATGTAGCAGAAACATCTGGTTATTGGCAGACTCTGCAGACAAATATGTTGTCAGCTTCAGAATTGTCCCCCCATTTGCTCCATGATTTTGTCATTCCTAGCAGATAGATTTATCTTCCTTAATGCCTTTCTGGGGCTGTGATTTTCTTTTTAGGATAAAGGAAATAATTAATAGGCTTTACATTAATTAACAAGTACTTAGAAGAGCACTGAAAGAGCTCAGGTGAAAGGAAAGTTTGGAGATAGCCTAAATTGTTCACTTGAAAATAAAAATATCATTTTGTGTTTTCTTGTAACACTTGGTACATAAAATAGCTGAAAATATCAGTCAGGACTATGATAGGTACTGTCCAAACAAAACTGATAACCACGATACTGCTCCAGAGACCATTGTGCCCTGCCAGTATTTGCACAGAATACTATCTCACCATACTGTATATAAATGTTTTCAATTGCAATTACTGAGGCCCGTGAGAAAGCCCCATGAGAAAGGGATTTCTGACAGTATTTCTGAAGGCATCCTGTATGCTGACAAAGTAAAACATCTTTTCAGGAAAAATGAATGACTTGCTGTGGGGAAATCCTGATAACTACTTTGTATAAGGCTGATCAGGAATAAACATCCCAATAATAAACAATTCCTGGAAAATATACCAAGCTCTGTGAAAAACTTCATCCACTCTGCATACTGACAAGTAAGAATGGGTATGGCTGTGTTTTTTCAACATTGCAGACCATTATAATTTTCTGCTGTTGTTCAAACAAATTCTCTACCAGTAGATAATTTTCCTACTGACAGAGTGTTTTCATACTCTACACGTAAAAATATTATCACGTGATAAGACTCTGAGCATGAAGAAAATTTACGATTTGCCCTGTTAATCTAGCCCAAATGGACAAACTTTAACAAAAGAACAAAGTGTGGTAATCTAGCCTGTGACCAAATAACTCCAACTCACTATTGGAGACTGGGAAATAATACCATTGTATTCTGTGAAGGCAAGATGCAAGTTGGCACCTCTGTGCTCTCTCTTATCTGCTGCCAAAGCCTAGAAGATGGGAACAAAAGGAGTTCCTGCTGAGATCCAAAAGCCAGAAGCTGTCACTCCAAAAGGAGCTGACCCAACCACTTTGGACTTATGAATAAGTTTGTACTGCCATTGGAAAGTATCACTGTGGTCACCATCATCAATCGAACAACAGCTTCCGATGACCCATCACTACTGAAGACGAATCACGCTGAACCCATGGTGGTGACTATCTCTTTCTCTACAAAGACTTTTTGCTTTTATTTCCTATGTTTTCTATCTCTCATCTCCCCTTCCCCATCTCTCTGATTGATTAAGATTTGTAATAAACTGGCAAGACTAACACTTGACGCGTTGTTTCTTAATCTCACATCAGCTATACATATATCAAAGAACTTCCTCTCCCTCCTATAAATTGGAGTGAGACATGTGTATAAGTTGTCTTTCCCCATTCACCTCGTTCACTTTTTTTCTCTTTTTCTTTTTTTGAGGTATTACATGAAGAAGAAGAGTGAACAAATATATTTTCTAGCATCTATAGTTCTCAATGCTCTAAATAATCAATTTAGATTAGAACCAATACTGTTCCGTTACATGGCTTGGGAAAACACTGGGAGTTGGGCGTCTTATATCCTCATTTGCTTTCATGAGTCAGGTCTGCTCGTCTGGAGTGATTATTATGGCTTTTTGAGCTGTGCTTACTTTCATACTTTTTATTATGATGATTTCTATAGTGATTTTTTTCTTTCCCTAGACAATAGATGAGAAACATAATCCTGCTGAGTGTTTAAATGCTGATCTCTTTTGTCTCATTCATATAAATGCTATTAGGGAAAGTTATTTTCTTCACATTAGCTTGCTAGAATATATTTAAGTAACCCCAGGGGCAATGTTAATCATTTCTGATGCAAATTCTGTTTCACATGTGAAGACCAGCTGGTGAGGCTAGGTATTAATGGCAACTAAAGAGTTTGAGGTAGTTTCTTCAACATATAATTTTATAGCTTATTTTATTACAGCTAAACTGTTCATCTGGTTATGCCTGTTGAATGTCATTCGTGACTCCCCTGCTGCTTCTCTCTGATTTTGATATATAGTTTATGAGGAGGTCCTACGTGCATCAGAGCTGTTTGTTGCACTAGCTGCTGACTTTGGTCATCTGAGATCCTAAAGTCATAGTTTGCTTTAGGATAAAACTGTTCAACAGGAGACAACTTCTAAACACAGATAACTGAAGAGTTATGTTAACACTACCAGTTGAAAAAGAAGGAAATTTGGAAGAAGCTTTGTGATAACCTGAAGACTTTCAGCCTTAGAAAATGTAACTCATGCTAGCTTTTTGAAATTTACTGGCTTTGAAACTAAATCTAGATTACTAATTTAAAGATAACTTGTCTGAATGGTATCGTATTTGGCAGCACTCCCATCTCTTTATGTATATGATCATGTCGTGCTGCTGTTTTAGTGAGCTATCAATAAAAAGAAAAGCTGTAGTGGAGCAGGGTCTGACATTTTCAGATTTGAGAAAGGTTAAAGTAACCCCATGTAGCCACTTTTGAATGCTTTTATTCTTAATTCACTGGAGCAATTATTCAAGAACATTTTGCTCATGTGAAAATATGTTCCTTGTGGTGCTATCAAAATAATTGCGACCTTAGCATAAATGCTGCAAAAAGTGATGGCCAAAAAAGGAAATGCAGCTTTAACTTACTTTCCTCTTTTTTAAAAACAGTGAACAAATACCTTTATCTACATTCTTTTATCTTTACAATATCTTTGTCTACCTTCTTTTTAGCTTATACATATACATATATATATATGCATAAAATAATAATCTCTGTTCCACTTTAAGTCACGGGCATTGAGTATAAATGAATATTAATGATGAATTAATTCAGTCTAAACTGAATCATAGAATCATAGACTGGGTTGAAAAGGACCACAATGATCATCTAGTTTCAACCTCTCTGCTTTGTGCAGGGTCGCCAACCAGCAGACCAGGCTGCCCAGAGCCACATCCAGCCTGGCCTTGAATGCCTCCAGGGATGGAGCATCCACAGCCTCCTTGGGCAACCTGTTCCAGTGTGTCACCACCCTCTGTGTGAAAAACTTCCTCCTAGTATCTAACCTAAACCTTCCCTGTCTCAGTTTATGACCACTACCCCTTTTTCTATCACTATCCACCCTCATAAACAGCTATTCCCTTTCATGTTTGAATCTGAATAGGCTAAAATTTGGTTAGTGTACAAAGTTCCAGTTTCTTGCTGAACGAATAATTTGAAGTCAGCAGAGGTACATAAGGATAAATTATTTCACTTATCATTTTTTTTCTTCAAATGAGGACTATGACACGAAAAATGAAGCTTGCATGTAAAACCTGACTGTAAAATGTCAGTGTAGCATTCTTTTACCTCCTTATTTCATATCACCACCTTGTTCACATACTTTCAGTAAGAATCTTATATTGTAGCCCTAATATAGGCATTGATTTTGATCTTATGTTCTTTTGAAATAAATCATATTTTATGTCCATGCCTCATTTTGAGGCAGCTGTGATCCTACCAAGACTGAAATGTAAGCCTCTTGTGCTGTGGACAGTTGGATGGCTGTCCACAATTATACCTTTTTGTTTCATTTTGTGTTTTTTTTTTTTTTGCTTGTTGACCAATTTCCTGACTGCAAATTAGGCTAGCACAGGCATGTGGAAGAAGGTTGTCATATTTAGGTTGTTGCCTGTATTTTTGGGAAAGAATTGCTACCATTTTGGATACAACCAAAGAAAATTCTAGGTGTTGGAAGAGCCAGTGCAAAATAAGAATGTCTGCACTGCTAAATTTTTTATGGGAATGTGTGTGTGTAAATCTTGATGCCACTGTAACTATCACTTTTTTTTTCTCACTGAATCCATAGAAAAGTGAATTATCCAGTTTGAAAGATTAAAAAAAACTGAATGTGAATTTCTCCCGTAGGTTTTCTAGTCAGGTGGTCAGAAAACCTACTACATTTAATCTCAACCTACCACATTTAATTCCTGTTTTAAGGCAACTCTATGTGCTGGAAAATTTTTGTTCTACCAAGAATAACTATATTTCAAGATGTCATGATTCTACTGTTAGAACTTAATACATTGTTTACAGTGGGAAAAGAATTTGCCCAATATGAAGAGTGTGTTTCTACCCAGCAAATTTTTAACACTTCAGGTGAAGTTAGGCAAGAACAATCATAAATCTTAAGTGAAGAAATGTAACAGCTTTTTATCCTTAGGGATAAAAATGCATGGAGTACAAATTACGCAAAGTTGATGTGCACATACTTGTATGGTCTACCCTACTAATTGCTCTGAAATTCCTCACTGGCTTCTGTATTTTTAATATATGAAAAGAGAATTAGTGTGCCATTGCACTTTATAAATAATTCTTGAACATTCAACTCATCATTTTCATCAGTCAGGAAGCAATTAAAATCTTAAATGCTAATTTTTAGACTGTTAGGGAAATATCCACTGACACTGGACTGCTGAGATGGGAGAATGCCATGATGTATTATTATAGTGTGAAGACTGTAAGGAACAATACTACATGTTACATGTTCTAGTTCAGTGTTATCAAGCCATAATGGAGTGCAGTTCCATGGAAACCTGGATGATGTACTTTAACATCTGGATGAAAAATACCAAAGCTGAAGTATATTTAAAGGCTTACCAGAGAAATATTAAAACAAACAAGAAGGCTTTTTAGAATGTCGAATTTGTATTGCTTTTTAAGTAGAACATTCAGATTAGCACATTTTTGAACATTTAGCACTAGAAAATTTTTATCCATTAGCCTTTTGTGCTGTAATCCAACTGAGATAATATTAAAACAGTGGTAGCTGGAGAGCTCTGGTGCTCCAAGACAGGAAACCGTCGACAGATGTACCCGCTGATGGGATATGTGAAGGGCCTTGTCTCTGGTTTACTTTCCATACCATCCATTCCAGTCAGGAGAGTAGTTTCTGAAACTCTAAGATATGAGAAATATGCACAAGGGTTGGTTTCAGAGAAACAGAGACCAAGTCAGAATGTAATGCTTATAAGACAGGTAACTGGAAGAAGTCTTGAGATTCTTCTTTAGGTCCTGGCTTTGCCATTGGCTTGCTCTGTTATGTTCAGTTGTACCTTCTGCTTCCAGAAAACAGGGTGACCATACTATGCTCCTTCTCAGAGCACCTAGAGCTTTGTGCCTTCTAAATTCTGTGTAAGAGCTTAACCTAACTGCTATTTATTGTAAATAATAACTATTTGTTTTTCTGACAAGGACAAATGAACAAAAGATATAAAAGCTGTGAAAATGTATCTAGTATCTGTCATCTTTCTCCTTTCCTCTCCCTTTGAATTTGGATGCACCCAGTTTTAGAAAATCCTGGTGCTAGGTATTTATCCACGAACATTTGAGACTTTTTTTTCCTTTTTGTCTTCCTCATTTTCATTTTGCTAGCATCTGTATAACACCTAATCTCATAAAATTGTGATGGTTTGATGAATTGACAGAGCGATATGAAATTTATTCTCCCTCAACTCTCTCCTTAATGGCTAATAAAGTTCAAAGTTTTTCTTTTCAAGCTCCTGCTTTAGCAGCATATGTACTGATAATAGCATAAATACAGTAATGAAATTCAATAATGTCTGATCAAATTGTCTGCTCATACATTCAGGAAGATGCACCTGTGTAGCAAACTGCTGGCAAATGTCCATCTAAATGAGCCTGTTGTTGCACACATACCCATTTTGTTATTTCTAGCAGGTAGCTTCTCAGAGATTACTGGCAGTGCTCATTTGGCTCCATCAGTGAGCATTTGTTTACATAATGCTTTCTATCCAAAAGGACTATCTTTGTTCAATCCAAATACTTTCTGTTACAATCACTATTAAGTAATAAGTAATACAGGATTAAGTAATCCTGTATTTCCTATACAGGAAATGTTAACTTTTATGTGATATCATAGCCCAATTGCAGTTAACCAGAGCATGAGTTGGCAGTGAATACTTCATGAAAGTTACATGACTATTCTCTGGAAAGCCAATTCTAAAGGATGTCAGGTTCCCAACAGCACCATTCAGATGGTTCTACAAAATAAATATATAATAAAATATTAAACATAAGCAATCAATACACAATCATTCTGTAATAAACATTCACGATAAAAATGTTGTAAAGAAAAAGAAAAAGAGAATATCGTGATCATAAAAACAGCACCAATATGAATCCAACTTGAAACTTAGTGAGGTAAAAAAAAAATGACTACACTGAAGTTGAAACTCATTGTACCAAAGCAATTTCCCTGCTTAGAAAACAAACAAACATACATAATGTTGTATTTATCTGTTTTCTGTCTCCTGTTGCAATGGAATTATTTTTCTTGTTCAATAATTAGAAAAGCAGATATTATCAGAAACTGAAAATTGTTACTTGTCAACAGTTTGCAGGCTGGTTCGGCCCAGTTCCATGACCAAAAGAGCGGAGGGATTTTGCAAAATCCACACCTCCAGAAAAAAGGGAACAGGGGACCCCAAAATAATTAAAAACAGCGGCAACGATCTGAGGAGGAACAAAGTAATTTACTAAATATAGCATCGGAATGCAAGATAACACACCGTAATAGAATATAACCAGAATTGAAGCTAATAAATCAAATATAATGAGAGAGAGAATGTCTGGAAGATGGATAGGCCTCACCACAACGCAGAGGTGAGATGCGCAGTCCGGTTGAGCAGCAGGGAGATGGGAGGAGAGCCGACGAAGAAGAGTGGACGAAAAAGAGCCCATCAGGTGAACTTGCCAGGAGTTGTATCTCCTCTCTGTGACTGCAGAGTCCCCTGGGGGATGTAGTTCTTCTTCTCTTCTGGGCAGGTACCCAGGACTTGAGCATTAACAGTTAAACTCCCTGTGTCCCACATGATGTTATGATGTGGAATACCGAAAACCAAAAGTCACAAAACCATGACATTACTAAAGAGCTGAGAAAACCAATGAATGGCCATAGTAAGCCTTAGATACACGTGCATTTACAAGTTTCTGAAATGGCAAGAAATGTAGCTGCTGCTACATTATCTTGTATGACTACAGAAGTCTATGACTGATCCATGCAAAAACTGTGTATATTTAAGCCAAACTATTAATAGAAAGTAAAAATTTCAAATCAGCGTGTGTAAGCCCTCTAGCTTTTCTTATTGATGTTACATCACGGTGACCTCTCATGTTTTTGTTCAAGACAAAGATGTCCTCACTTCTGTACTATCTTTCTCATAGGAGCCTGTAAAAGTTACTGTATGTTAAATAACACCTATGGTTCTTTAAGACCATCAGATACGTCATTTCTTGATGGGGTGGAAAGCTAATATTTTATGAGATCTTTCTATACTGCACTGGCGAAATTAGGGTGGAAAGTGCTACTAAAAACAGCATGAAATTTGTTCCTTGCTGCTTTTTCTTTTCTCTCTGCAGGAGGACAGAGTATATAGCAGGACAAAATGTGCTGGTACCATGGGTGACACAAGATTCTGAACATGAAATCTGATTTCACCAAGACTGTTTTTCATTTTTCCATTTTCTCACTGCAAATTAAAGCCATGATATTAGAAGTATGACAGTAGCATGTGGGAAGCCTTCTGTGTCCAGGTCAGCTTAAGATCATGCTGACATCTAGCTTTTCAGTTTTATTGTAAGTCCTAGTGTTTCATGCCTACAAAGTGGGTTAATATGTTTAGAAGAATTTTCTCACTGATCTATTTTTGCCAGAAATAGTGAGAGTTTCTGGCTGTGAAGTAGAGGGAAAAATACATACTGAAATAACTTACAGCATGCAGAAATGTATATTCTACTTCTCTGTAAGCTGAGACTCAATCAGGGGCCATAAATGATGTGCATGGCTTTACCAATAAGTATTTAGTTGCTGCACTGTAATGTCACCTTGTACTGAATTTGAAACAAATAAGTATTCAGATCTCTACTTTTACAATTCTGCAAATTACAGTCTGAAAGATATAATGGGATTACTATTATTAAAAAAAAAAAACAACCAAAAAACAACAAAAAACATTTAGAAATAAGAAAGAGTGGAATGGAATGCAACAAAATTCTAACTATCAGTCCTTCAGTAAATATTTGTATTTGTCTGGTTCCACTGATACTTTAAATATTTCTATATTTGGTATGGTCTCCTTGGTGTTTAGATATATTCACCTACTGTCACCATTCTAAATAATTTCATAAAAATATTTTTGCTCATATTTAATATAACTTTTCCTTTGGAGAATGCACTATTTCCAAAACATATGCATTTGGGAAAGCAAACAAACAAATGAACCAACAATAGCAGGCAGCCCCTCACATTTATCTTTAATCATGTACATCTATGTAAGGAGTCTGTATACAATATTTGTGTGCAAGAAATTTTATACCTAAATGCATTCTGGGCTGTTATTATTCTTTTTTTTTTTTTTAATTCTGAATGCCTGAAGCAATTTAAGGGTACCTTAATGTAATGTACCTTGTATGTGCAGGAAATAGAATAAAATCTGGCACTTGTTGCTAGGCAAATTCTGCCTGCTGACATAGCACTTAAAAGTAATCAAAAAAGACATGACAGTTTAACCAGTATGCATGCTAAAATGCTTTGAATACAGTTTGCCTGTGATGTATTTCCAAAATGAATGTGAAATTATTTTCCTAACCAATAATTCACACCTACAAAATGTAAACTCCGCTGTTTCTGTAGGCTGTCAACTCCATGTGGGAAAAAAAAAAACCAACAACCCAACTTTTCCTTTCCTTTCCTTTCCTTTCCTTTCCTTTCCTTTCCTTTCCTTTCCTT
>NW_024962262.1:37156503-37202181 GCF_019238085.1 Lagopus leucura
CTCCTCTCCTCTCCTCTCCTCTCCTCTCCTCTCCTCTCCTCTCCTCTTCTTCTTTTAGTCTATCTTTTTGGTCAGTGTTTTATGGGCTGGTTTGGCATGGTTCCGTGACTAGCAGTGTGGAGGGACCTGCATATCCTCTTGCCTGAAAGGGATAATGTACAAAGGATAGAGAGATGGGCCCCAAAACAAAACAGCAGTAATTATCTGAGGAGAAACAAACTAATTTACTAAATAAGACATTGGAATGCAAGATAACACACTATAATACAATATAATTAATAAAATATAACTAGAATTGGAGCTAATAAATCAAATAGAATGAGAGTGTCCAAAAACTGAAGACCTTACACTAATGTTGAAGTGAGACGTGCAGTCAAGTTCAGCAGCAGAGAGGAGAGCGTGGTCTCATGAACTTGCCAGGGGCTTGATCTCCTCTCTGAATGCAAAGTCTTCTGGGCTTTGGGTCTTCTCTTCTAGGACAGGTACCCAGAACTGGAGCATTAACTCTTTAACTCCAGTGCACAACATGATGTTATGATGTGGAATACCAATAGCCCAAAATCATAAAACCATGACACTTTTATTTCTTTTATTTTTCCCCTCTATGGGGAACATGTTAATGACATCATTAAATGCTTAAGGAAAAATGTGATCTTCCTACATTTTATTACATCAAGTATGCTTTGTAAACTCTGTTGATCTGTCATTCACTTTTGTTGGCCTAAGCCATCACAGTTGGTCTTACATTTATCCATATTCATAGGTTTCAGCATGTTGGCATGAATTTATTGACCTTGTCCAGTCTGTTTTTCAAATTGATCTACTTCCTAGAACAAATAACACATCCATAATAAGCAGACGTTATTAATTTCTGTGATAACTGATTTTCCACAGAATATGAATGACCGTGATGGTTGCATATTTGAAAATGTTATGAAATAAAGCTATGCCACCAAAGGGGTAAAAGGAAAGCTTGGAGTTGTTTTAGTCTTTCCAAACACCAATTTAGCAATTATCGATTACTCTTTTTTTTTTTTTCTGTGACTAGCATGTTCTTGTTTCAAGTTACTTTCTTTTTGCCTTTTATTTAAAACTATAAATAACCATTTAATTCTCTGAGTTGTCAAGGTCTTGCTGTAACTAGGTTTGTTTGTGATTATGTTGCACTTGAAATGCTGTGAGTAAACAGCATGAACAAAGTTACAAGTGCGGTAAATACTGTGTTAGAGTTCCTATTAGTATATCTCAGTAAGAAGCTGAAAAGAAATTATTTTTATTCTTGATTTCTGAACTTCCTTTATTGGATATTTTTCAGTTTTCTAGATCTCCTACCTCTTACCTCCACATTTTCCCTCAAAAAGTTTCTTAAGTGGACAATTAAGAGAAGGACTACATAAATAAATAAATAAAGCTATCCATATCCTTTGTTAAGACAAACTTTCAGCTGCCATAATCAAGGTTTTGAAGATCCCTTGACCATTTCATTTGATGAAAAGACTTCCTTGTCATGAGCAGAATGATTAGACTTGAGAATGAAATCAGACAAGTAAAAATCAGTATGAGCATTGCCTTTGACTTTAACGGGCCAGCCTCTTCTGTTTACATCTTTCCTATCAGGATGGATTCTGTATATTCTCTATGAGAAAAATGCAAGGTGTAGGGACAAGAAAACTGACTGACAAGAAATGAGTGTGGAGACATAGGCGGCCATCCCATCCTGCTGTACAAATATGTTGGGCACATTAACTAAAATTTGTTGTCTTGTATTTTTTCCATCATTTTTTATTCCCTATCTGTGAATCATGGGTAATTTTTTTCCCCCACATTTTTGGGCGCTGCAAATGTAGGTGTCCACATGAACACCTGGTAGTACATAAAATGCAAAGATGATATGATAATACAACTAAATATCTAAGTGAAATGGAAGGAATTCAGGGCTCTCATGAAAATACTTCAGAACCCTTAGATATGCTTTTCTCAGTTCTTCATACTTTGTCAGGAATGGAAAATGCCATTCAATTGTTTGATTCCCTCCCCCCCTACCCCCCACCCCATTTTAATTACTTATTAGCTTATTAGCTCCACAATTAAATGTGAATCAAGGAGAATAACATCATAAGGTGATTGATTAGTTCAATTATACCACACACACCGAGAAATAGTTTTCTTAATCTGGCAACTGAAACATAATATTTTAAGAGCAAATAAAGTAATCCCTTCACCTTTTAGTCTTTATGTTCTTCTTCTTAAAAGATTTCTCTGATTTATTTCAAACCAATGAATAAAAATAGAATTAATTTCAGTTTGCCATGAATTACAGTCTGGTATTTTTAAAAACATATAATAGTGTGCTGATTACTCTTTGTTTAAAAGGATGGAAATCTGTACATGTTTTACAGTTGCAGCCTTGTTCCCACCTGCCAGCAATTTTCTCCTTGTGTCTCTAGGCAGGTAGTTTTTCATTTTTCTCTTCTGTAAGTTACCTTATGTAAACAATAAATAGCACAATAGTGCCTGCTCTGACAATTATGTGCATTAGTTTGCCTCTCTCTATATTGTTTGACCTTGCTTTCCACAGAAAGTTCTGAACATATTCACCCACTGTTTCGGTGCTGAAGCAGAGGTAACCTGTTTAGGAATCCAGCAAACTTTGCTAAAAAGCTTTCATAGGTTTTCAGGCTGTATTGTTCAGGTATGCAAGGGGAATTGTACTATACATAAAGTTTTCATGGAAGTCAGCTGAAGAAATAGCATTAAAAAACATATTTGACACAATAGGTAAATTTTCTTGAATGGGCTAATGCACCGGCTAGAAAATGTGTAAGGGAACGAAAGCAAGAACAACGTGCATCCTGGTGTTAGCAGAAAGTGAGATCTTTTCTACAGAAAATAAGTAGGCCTACTTCTAATGTGAATTAGAAGTACTTCTTGTACAGTTCCTTTCTTTGATGCTCCCATTACTCTACTTGCTGAGCTCATCTGAATCAAATTGAGTCACTGATATTAGAATATTCTTAGAAGTCAAGATGATACAAATCCAAATGAGGCCTTTGTAAAAGATTAATTGTAAAATATTTTAATTTTCTGTTTCTGTTAGCACAGGGGTAAAATTTCCCAAATATTATATATAATTTTTTTTTTGAAAGTCAAATCTCTATTAGTTTCATCAGGGTGCCAGTGTACAACTTCGTAAATTGGGAACTCTGTACTTTGGAGACAGTGATAAAAACAGGATGTGCTGCAGGTGGTTTGGCTTGACTGCAGGCATGTTCTAGGAAGCGGTATCAGTCTTATTTTACTGAACTTCAGACTTTTAAAAAAAATGTACAAAAAAAACCCTATAATCTCTGAACAGGTTGAAAGTTCACAAATGTTTATGTTTTCTAAGAGCATAGTGAAAAAATAGACTGTCTTACAGGATGATTAATTTTCAAAAAGCAAGAAAAGCAAAACTAGTATCTAGCAATACAGTGGGGGAAGAATGTAGCCAAAATAAATCCAGACAATCTTTTGTTTAACATTTGGCATTGCTGAAAAGAGTGGATAAAAGTGGGCATAAATTAATCTGTTCAGAGTTACATTTCAAATTTGACCCATGCTCTTCACTGGAATGCTAGAGTGTGCCTCTGTTATGTGTCTGCGGTGATCTGGTTGAAATTATGTGCAGCGCTCACGTTTTTTTTTTTGTTTGTTTGTTTTTTTTCAATATTACTGCAAGCTAGTACACACTTCAATAATCTAGTTTTATACATCTCTTCCCTTGTAATGAATTCTCCTCATGTGCTAATAGAAGTTTTAGAGAGGCAAGTGACTCAGTTTCAGGGATTAATAGCTGGTATTTACCAATTTAAATCTGCGCTGTGACAAGGTATTGAACTGTTACTTCCCATTTAGATTTTCTATGTCAAGTGTGAATCTGCACTGTTTTGGAGAGAGAAGAACCAAATCTCCTGCTAGGCACAACTCTACAGGGGATAGTTAATGATTCAGCTCAGGGATTCATAAATTGCTAGAAAAAATTTCTGTTTAATAATACACAGAAAAATAATTTCTTGCTTTAAAATGGAGGAAACTCATTAATTTCATTTATGTTTCTTTTTGAGATGCTGCTGTGTAAAGCATGCCCACAAAGAATTTATTATAAACTAACTTTTTAATAAAAGCTGTAGGAAGAATGTACAAACACATCCCGTAATTCATGACTTACGTATAAACACCACCAAATAAAATTATTTTCCATTCCTTTTTAGTATAGTTGTCATTAAGAATTATGTAGAAATGGTGTTTGGTAAAGCACAGACACAAATTTGATAGGAAATATTAATAGATATTAATTATGAATAGGTAGAATTAAACGTATTTACTCTGAATAGGATAGGACATCCTTTAGAAGATCCTTGGCTTAAAGAAAGCCCTTGAATCAGCAGTAAATTATTCCTCAAGAATGATTATTGAGTACTGACAACTCTTCATGATGCTGCTAAATTTTACTTATTCATTATCACTGTCAAAGGCTTGTATTCATTTTATGGTGATATGTTCTCTATTACTCCCTGTAATGTAGATGTAACTGTAGATCAGATTTTTTTTCATAATGCTATGAAGAACTGTAACACACCTGAGCTGGTGTTTGTTATAGAATGGCACTCAGACTGTAGATTTATTAAAATACTCTTACCAAAGATAGCATGAGGAAAAAAGGGCATATCACAGATAAATCTTAAGTCCGTTGAGACCCTGGAAGTCCCAGGCTTTGCAGCATTTGCTAAAACTTTAATCAGGGCATGGAAGTTTGCATGGATTCTGCTAAGGTTCACCACTGTTATAGCTCTTACATCTTTTAAGAATTTTCTTAGGAATAAACATCATAGGTCATTTCTGGTGCCAAGCATGAGGACACTATCAAGAGAACACGATGTTCACACAGCTTTATTTTGAAATAAAAGGAAAGACTTGTGGGTGGCACCCTCACCAGACACAGTTCATAAGTAGTAAATCAAATACTGCTACAGCCAATATGAGCTCACCCATTCCTTAAGTCTGTGGTGAGGACCTGTGCTCTACTTAGTCTGCAATACTGGCTGAACTTGATTTGAATGTGTAATGTGCATAACATAATTTTCTTCTTAAAAGACTTGCTGAAAAAATATTTTTCAGAGTGATCAGATACACTTTTAAAATCAGTTTGTACTTAACTGGATATACAGAACTATGGGATCATAGAATATCCCAAGTCAGAAGGGAGATATACAGTCTAGCTCCAGGCTCCACACAGAACCACCCATAAATCAAACCATATGTCTGAGAGCACTGTCCCAACAGCTCCTTGAACTCCAGCAAACTCTTCACCATGACCACTAATTATAACTTTTTTCTGTGGTCATAACTTTTCTAACCCTTGAGTTTAGTGATTAAGATCTTAAGGTTTGGCTATGAATTCCACATTAATAATACTTTCAGGTATCATACAAGCATAGAATCACAGAATAGCCTGTGTTGAAAAGAACCATAATACTCATCTAGGTTCAAACCCCCACTAGACCAGGCTGCCCAGCCTGGCCTTGAATGTATGCCTCCAGGTATCTACCAACCTCCTTGGGCAACCTGTTCCTTTGCATAACCACCCTCCTAATATCTAACCTAAGCCTCCCCTGTTCAAGACCATTCCCCCTTGTTCTATCACTATCCACACTAGTAAACAGACATTCCCCCTCCTGTTTATACACTCCCTTCACAAACTGGATGGCCACAATGAGGTCTCCCTGGAGCTTTCTCCAAGCTAAACAAGCCCAGTTCCCTCAACCTTTCCTCGTAGAAGAGGTGCTCCAGCCCCCTGATCATCTTCGTGGCCCTCCTCTGGACTTGCTCCAAGAGCTCCACGTCCTTCCTGTACTGTGGGCACCAGGCATGAATGCAGTACTCCAGATGGAGTCTGACAAGAGCTGAGTAGAGGGGGACAATCACCTTCCTCTCCCCATTGGCCACTCCTCTTCTAATGCAGCCCAGGATTTAGTTGGCCTTCTGGGCTGCAAGGACACACTGCTGGCTCGTGTCCAGGACCACCAAGTCTTTCTCCACAGGGTTGCTCCCAGTCTGTATAAACAGCCCTAGTATCCAGTGATGAACTAAAAGTAATCTTCCCAGAAAATGTCTTGCAGTACCCAGAGCTTAGAACTTTGATTTTACTGCAGCAAGTGATTGTTGATGCTCTTTTCTTCAACAAACTGTTCTCAGTCTCTGCACCTCTGTTGAGAGCAATTACAGAATCACAGAATCATAGGGATTGAAAGGGATCTCTGGAGGTCATCTAGCCCACCTCTTCTAAAGCTGAGAAGAGTCCTATGTCGAACTATGGGAGCCCTTCCTCTCTTGAGAGGAGACACTTAATTCTCCAAGTCATTCTGCTGTAGGAACAATGTTATTTAGTTGGATGGAGAATGGGACAATCCCTGGTACCATCACCTTGCCATGGCGCTGCAGACCACATAGCAGCATGCACTAAGGTTTGATGTTGCTGTCAGTAGGCACGCAGGGAAACTGGGGATGAAATCAGACTTCATTGTAAACTTCTCATTTGTTGAATGCAGAAGGAAAATAGCTTTTCTCAAATTTCTTTTCAATTGTACTTTTAGAAAGAGATTTTCAGAAACAGTCACTGTGTCTTAAATTTTCAGGTCACCGTCGTAGCTTTCTGAAAATGGAAACATTAGTGATTATAGCTCTTTCTTGAGACAAAGATCCAAGTTTGGAAAACTTGAGAGCTCTAGTAAAAACAAGACTTCCAACATTTCCAGTCTTGCTGACAAGCATGTTTTCATGTTTCTTTTTCATGCATATGGGAGCCTAGAAATCCTTTGTTGGTTTGAATTAAGTTAACTAGATGCTGGGCAGGCCTTTGGGGGAACAATAATTTGTTCCTTTTTTAATAAAAAATAAAAATGCAATAATATTTGAAGTTGGTTTTTTTGTTCACTTGTTTTAGGGAGGGAGAGTCAAATATTGCCATTTAATCTCATAGAAAGTCAAGAATTCTGCTTCATTCCATTATGGATCAGAATTTTTGGGCTCGTGGAGACAAAAGCTCTATGTGTAGTGGATGAAGCCAGTGAAGAGTATCTGAGCCAGCTGGCATAGCCTGAGCTGCCATTTTTTAGAGAACCCAGATCACACAGCAAACCTGCTCAGACTAAGGAAACAGGGTTTATTTAACTCAGTTATTTCTGCTCTTGAGCATAATAACATAAATATGAATCTACTGGGTTTGCAATTCTTTTTCCCACAGGAATGCAGTTTTTTTACAATGTCAAATGGTTTTAAAGTGTCTACATATCTGAGTATGTGAAGCACTTTGTATTTATTCCTTCTCTGCAAGCAATTTTAAAGAAGTGAATAGTTCATGTCTCAGTATAATTTTATTTGTTATGTAGAATACTTGCACAAAACTCAACATTGCAAAAGTATGTGACTAAAAAGCACTATTCTAGAGAAGAAAAAGTATATTGGCTCAGCCTATTAAAAGATCTTCCTACTTAAAAGTTGATTATTTTTGTTCTTCAAAAAATGAGAAACCATTTGGTTAAAAATAAGTAAGGAATCTTTCATGAAACCCTTGAATTATTAACAGAAACCTCGACTCTAGACTGTTTTGATTGATAAAACTAAATTATCTCTGTCTCCCTGAGATATTTATATCATCTGTCTAAACAGCATGAATCACATTTAAAATTATATCAACTTGTGCCACCTCCAGGGTAACAAACTGGAACAGATTCAACTGAGTGTTGCTTTCCTTTATTTTATTCATTCGCAATATCTAATTGATTTTTATTACAGTTGAGTCTATTCACTTTATAGGGAATTTGAATTCATAGCCAAGAGGGGGAAAAAGGAAATGACAGTAATCAGCAGTATATTTTTTTATTATATTTTGTACCTGTACTAAAAGGCACAGCTAGAGGAAAAATGCATATTGTCTTTTATTCTGGAAGCAGGTATATATACAACAGGTATATATACACATAGGTACAAATTTATTAATATTAATTACTTGTGCCATGTAATTCAATACATCTTTCTTCACATATATAAATGTGCAAGAGGGAGATGGTGCTTGAGAGTCCAATCTATAGCCTCTAAGATCATTAAGAAATATCTTGTTCGAGGAGAAGCTGAGAGAGCAGGGACTTCTCAGCCTGGTGAAGGGAAGACTCAGGGAGGATCTCAATAATGTCTGTAAATACCTAAAGGGAGGGTACAAAGACAGCAGAACCAGATTTTTTTGATGTTTCTCATGACAGGAGAAGAGGCAGAAGCAAACTGAAACACAAGATGTCTTATCAGGAAATACTGCTTGTGAGGGTAACCAAGCACTGGCATGAATTGTCCAAGAGAGAGTCTTCCTGCTTGGAGATATTCCACCACATGAAGTGGTGACATGTGAGTTTCTCATTAAAGAAAAAGTTCAGTCACAGTCTTCAGCAAGTAAAGTGATGTGCACTGTCGTTTAGGATGGAAAAGTGTGATCCTTCTGGATTTTCTGGAACCTGGGCAAACTATCAAATCTGACTGCTATGTCGTCACTCTGATGCAAGTTCAAGACGAGAACTTCCAGAATTTTTATTTAGTCAGCCATTCTCACTGGATAGTAATGAGATACTTACCCACTGTCATATGAGTTTAGAATGCCTTCAAATTCATCATGTGTGATCTGTGTGCAAAACCTACAGTGTAGCAGTCCAGAGAAGAAGACAGCCTTTCTCTTGTGGCACAGTAACACTAGTCACAGAATCACAGAATCACAGAATTGTAGGGGTTGGAAGGGACCTCCAGAGATCATCGAGTCCAACCCCCCTGCCAAAGCAGGTTCCCTACACCAGGTCGCACAGGTAGGCATCCAGGCAGGTCTTGAACAGCTCCAGAGAAGGAGACTCCACCACCTCCCTGGGCAGCCTGTTCCAGTGCTCCGTCACCTCACTGTAAAGAAGTTCTTGCGCATGTTTGTGTGGAACTTCCTATGCTGCAGTTTCTGGCCGTTTCCCCTTGTCCTGTCTCCACTCACCACTGAAAAGAGTCCGGCCTCGCCATTCTGCCCCCCACACCTTAGATATTTATAGACCTGGATCAGGTCCCTTCTCAGTCTACTTTTCTCAAGGCTGAACAGACCCAGTTCAGTCAGCCTTTCTTCATAGGAGAGATGCTCCAGGCCCTTCACCATCTTCGTGGTCCTCCGCTGGACTCTTTCCAAGAGATCCCTGTCTTTTTTGTACTGGGGAGCCCAGAACTGGACGCAGTACTCCAGATGAGGCCGTACCAGGGCAGAGTAGAGGGGGAGGATCACCTCCTTTGACCTGCTGGACACACTCTTTTTAATGCATCCCAGGATGCCATTGGCCTTTTTGGCCACAAGGGCACACTGCTGGCTCATGGCCAACCTGTCATCCACCAGGACACCCAGGTCCCTTTCCGCAGAGCTCCCCTCCAGCAGCTCATCCCCCAACCTGTACTGGTGCATGCAATTATTCCTCCCCAGATGCAAGACTCTACACTTGCTTTTGTTAAACCTCATCCGTTTTTTTTCTGCCCAGCTCTCCAGCCTATCCAGGTCTTGCTGAATGGCAACACAGCCTTCAGGCGTGTCAGCCAATCCTCCCAACTTCGTATCATCGGCAAACTTGCTGAGGGTGGCCATTATCCCCTCATCAAGGTCATTGATGAAGATGTTGAACAAGACCGGACCCAGCACAGACCCCTGAGGAACACCGCTGGTTACAGGCCTCCAACCGGACTCTGCACCACCACCAACAACCCTCTGTGCTCTGCCAGTCAGCCAGTTCTCAACCCACCTCACTGTCCACTCATCTATCCCACACTTCCTCAGCTTTGTTATAAGGATGTCGTGGGGGACAGTATCAAATGCCTTGCTGAAATCAAGGTAGACTACATCCACTGCTCTCCCCCTATCCACCCAGCCAGAGACAACATCATAGAAGGCTACCAGGTTGGTCAAGCACAACCTCCCCCTTGTGAACCCGTGCTGACTACTCCTGATAACCTCCTCTTCTTCCAGTTGTCTGGATATGATATCCAGTACAAGCTGTACCATCACCTTTCCAGGGACAGAGGTGAGGCTGACTGGCCTATAATTGCCTGGGTCTTCCTTCTTGCCTTTTTTGAAGACCGGGGTGACGTTGGCTATCTTCCAGTCTTCAGGCACCTCCCCCGTCTTCCAAGACTGTATCCCTGTATCAGTACGAAGGCTGTGCAGCACATCATCAGTCTTGGCTGAACTGTCTCCCTCACCTATTTATTGTCCTGATTTGATACCTTCTGACTACTTCCATCTCTTTGGACCAATAAAAGGATAGACTAGGTGGGCAACACTTTCTAGCAGTGATGCTGCCATGCTGCTGTGAAACATGGGATCCCCTGCGCTGGTGCAGATATTTACAAGTACTGCATGCTGGCTCTTGTTCATCGCTGATGAAAAGGCAGAAGTAATGATGGATATGTTGAAAAATAGTGTTTTGTAGCTGAGAATTTTCTCTATCAAGCAGTGTTATTGTGCTCTTTGTATCTGTTATAATTTACTAGGAAATAAATAGGAGGCATTACTTTTGCGGTAACCTACTTAGTCCTACTGGCATTGTAATTTAACACAAGTTATGATTGTGCATTCAACAGTAACCAAATTGAAATTATTTGTCACTACTTCTGTTTTACTTCTGAAATTCCACTTTAAACGGTCTTGAAGGAGAGGAGGGGAATCCAATCACTAAATAAAACCGAGAGACAAACTGTTACAAACCCTCTCATTACAGTGGCTCATTTGCTCTGCCAAAGGACAGTGCAGAATGCTCATGTCTGTTATTCTGAGCTACTTCAAGATCTGGATACTCTAAATAAGCAGAAAAAAAAAGGCTTAACATAAGAACTTCTAAGTTCATAGTTTCTTGCATTTTTATAAGCCTTTTGTGACTACTTAAAGGTTTGGTTTGATTTCTTTTCCTTTAACCCTTTAGGCTTAAAGTCTTCCTTTGAAAATCTTTGATGCAGTTCTTATCAGGGCTGTAGGTGATGAAGGGATTTCAGTTACAAAACTGGCTTGAAAAATCCCAATTTCATCAGGTGCTATCATAATTATTTTTTTTTTTGAGATCTTTTTCTAAATTCAAATCAGTTCCCTTAACCAATCTATATTTTAGCTTCGTGGGGCAATTGTGTCAACATAGAGAGAGAAACAAATCAGCTGCGAGGAGAAGAAAGAGTCAGAATTTTTGTGAAAAACCCTGCCTTACTGGAAGTAATTTATTTCAGTATGGTTAGAATTTCTATGGTATACTGCAAAAGTCTGGAAAGCAGTTGGGTTTTTTGAAATTAATACAACTTAAGCAGCCAAGACCCAAGACATAAAGAGAGGTTCATTTGAAGCACTTTGATACAAGAGAAAAAAAAGTGGTGATACCTAAGGGCTTTTCTTCAAATTGCAACAGCAACAACAAAAAATGAAAAGAGAAAAGATATACAGATATATATGTCAGCTTAATGCAAAGCATAGTTACTGAGATTCTCGAATGCACCTAAGCAGAATAGGCCTAATCTTACCCTAGCATAATCTGAAATATTTGCACTAAATTTACATTGGTATAAAGCAGCAATATCTGCTTCACTAACTAGAGGAAAGAAAGTAATCCAATTGAAGGATCTATTCACTCCATAACTTCATTATACTGGTCTAGGTTGAAATTGATGGAGAATACTTACATTTTTACTTCCCCAAAATTTTCAGTTCTTACAGCTTTATCTACGTTTATGTCCAGCATCCCAATTTAAAGAAGGAATACATAACAAGTTCTTCATATTTCTTCTCCTCATTAATGAAGTGTTTTTTACATTTGAAAAGAACTTTGTGAATCACTCTGTGGCTGCTAAAAATGCATAATAACAAGCCCAATTCATTTATCATGCCAACTGTTGATTTCATTCTGATGCTGACTTTGTGCTGTAGAAAGGAATTCTTATGCTAAATCTCACATGTCTGTAAGAAATTGATTACGTTACAGTTTAAAAATGAGAACGGCCACAACTTGTGTTCTTACATAGAGTAATTGGGCTTTAGTTATTAAAAATAAGTGAAAAAAAGGACATCTGAGAGTGTTTTAACATCTGGTCAGTCTTTTTGCTCCACTAAGAAACTTTTCTTGTGGTGAGAGTTCCTATGTTATAACTAATGCTGCACAACCATACAAATAAGTAATCTATAATTTTTAGTATCTCCAGTAGTGTTTCTTAATGAATCAAGAATTTATTTAAAGGCATGGTCCTTGCAGTTTATGAAGTACTTGATTATATTTTACAGTTACTCCGATATAGAAAGTACTCTTTCCAACAAAATGTAGCGGAGCTTTTAGTAGCAGTGAACATTAGTAGGAAATCAAAGAAATCTAAGCCAAAAATGGCTCAAAGGTAGAGAAAATCTTTTCCAGAGGGAGGCACAGAAAAGCAATTGTACTGCAGAATGCCATGATTTCTACTGAATCGAAATAGAAGCAATGTTCCAGTTCAGTTTCTGGTTTACCCAGTAATCATGTAAGGTAATTGTTTACATAAACTGATTGAGATTGGCCATTAAATAAACAGTTACCTCCTTCTCTCTTTTATGTAATTATGTCAAAACATTTTAAATCTGACATGGATTATTGCATATATAAGTGAATCAAAAGAGAAAAAATGAACCAATTTTTATCTGCACAGGTGTATGCCTAGTGTTGCTCCAGACTCTAAAGTCCCAGCATCAATCCTTGTGTATCCAATCACTGTACGCTTACCAGTAGTTTACTGAAGAAAAACATCCATTCTCTGAGGACTGTCCAGCCTACGCAGCATCTGAGTTACTCTACCGAAGTACCTGTCTCTCATGATGGATTACATATGAAATAAGTGAAATCTGTGAAGTTATCCTTCCAGATTAGTGCCTCAGATTAGTGGACAGTGAGGTCCACTCACTTTCAGAACCTTTTATCAGAGATTTCACCTTTGTATCTTCAATCTTAGATGTATAGGAATGCACATCTGTAGTAGAAAAACATTTTTAGAATGCTTTTAGAATGATGTTAAGAGTCTGAGGGCAAAAGAAAGTCATCAACCAATTGAATGTGGTTTTAAGTATCATTTTTGAGTGAGATGGTTTAACTCCCAGTCACTGCTCTTAACAGTAACGTCATGGTTACCGGCTCCTTACAAGGGGAGTGGAGGGGCAGTGCTGAGCTCTGCTCTCTGGTGACTGTGATAGGACTCGAGGGAACAGCATGGAGCTGTGTTGGGGGGGGAAGGAGGGTCTATTTGGCATTTAGGAAAAGGTTCTTCACCAAAGAGCGGTCAGGCATGGAACAGGCTTCTTAAGGAAGTGGTCACATAAGATTTGAATTTTGAGTGGCCCTGTGCAGAGCCAGAAGTTGAACTTGAGAGTCCCTACCAACTCAGGGTATTGGATGATTCTGTGTTTCTATTGCCATCTTGTAAGTGATTACGATTCCACTAGTATTTGTCTGAAAAACTTCACTTATTCTTCTGAAGTTTAGAGACCTAATGGTAATTTTTGAGTATGACTTTGATCCATATTTGTTTAATATTCAAATGTGTAGGATTTTCATGGTTTGTGGCCATTTTCTGCCCCTCCTGATATGTCTTCAATGTGTATGTCTGAGACAATTTTGGTGAAAGACTTAGCCACACTATCTTTCCACAGCTGACATGAGTATATTCTCAGGTTCTTCTTGCTGTTTCCAATTGGGAAGGTTGTAGCCTATGGTATCTCTTCCTTTTCTCTGTGCGTGACCTTGAGCTTTGTAAGTCTAATTTAAATTGACCTTTATTACTTCAGTCATTCAGACTGTCAGCCCAGTTCATTCTGTATGATTTTCCATCCTCACTTTTTTTACTGAGATCTTAGATCACTCGGCCACTGGCAAATGTTTTTAGCATACAGTGGATTTTTGTATCAACATCATTAAAAAATATGTTCAGTTCCAAAAACATTATTTGAAATATTACTGTTCTAGTAATACTGCATTCATCCTAATGATATTTCCTTCCCTTAAATCAAATTGTGGTCCCTACACTTTTCTAGCATACCTTATCCAGAATAATTTAATTTTTTTCCACAGTGTTATCATATTTGGTGAATATGTTCAGACCATTCCTGTGTTCCTTCTCTTGAAATATCGGTAATCTTATAAAGATAGGTAAACTTAACATAGTCTATTCTGGAATAAAGCTGTTATTGTTCTTAATTTAAAAATAGAGAATATGGGAAATAAGTTCCATTTCTCACTACTTCAATACCTCTAGTTGTGCAGTGCTTCACAGTTTGTTTCAAATTCTTTCAACCTGCCCCATGAGGTCAGATCAACATTTTTCAGTTGCCCAGATCACATACATTCCTTTTTCTTAAAGGAAAAAAAGAGTTAGAGTTTATTATTACTGTTATTTTTCAGACATCTGATTAACAGTCTGTTAGATTCATTAGAAGTCTTTGTTATTAAACTGGCCTTTCATATACGAGTATTGCAGGTACTCTGGAGTGAAGATATGATGTCTCACCCTCATGGTCTAGACACTTCATTGAAAACAGTTTCGTGTCTTTGTTTTGTTCTCATCTCTGATAATTAATTTTCATTTCCATAGTCTGTATCACTAGCTGCACTGCATTTACAACTATGGTCAACATCTCCATATTAATTTCATTTTGGACTGTCTGTAAATTATCTGTAATCTTAATGCTGCTTGCTGCTTTGTGAAGTCTTTTTTTTTTTTTTTCTATTTTCTTTTTATTCGAATGATGAAAGTACATTTTAGTACTTGCAATTTTGCAAGATCTGACCCTGCCTAAAATTTTCTGTTCTTGCTTCCTCCATATATTTTCTGACATCAGACAGTTTTCCTTGCATATTAGTTTCATTTTCCACCCTATGAGCTCTCTGTGTGCTCCAGATATACTTTCAGAGGTGATTGCTCATCCAGTTAGAAATGAAGCCTTTTATTATAAAAGGTTTTTCCACATGTTTGAATCTGATATTTTTACAGCCCACAGACACGGTCTTTTTCTTCAAGAAATTCTAGAACTTCTTTTAGACTTTATTATATCCCATATTCTCTATTTTTGAGTTAAATTCTAATTTCTTTATGCTTCACATTTATTTATGTTGCAGCAATTTTTGTAAAATGGAGCAAATGTTTCATCACTTATTCTGAGATATGCCTTTCTTGACCAACTGTTTAGTAAGGTCTTGCAGCTCACTTTTCTTCACTTTTCTTTTTTATGGCCCATCCTCAGATACCTGAGTCTCACTCTTGATAGTAGAATTTACCCTCTAGGAAGTTACAATATTACTTCACAGCTTTCACAGCGCTATGTACTCCTTATTTAACATTTCATACTATTTCATTTAAAACAGAAATCTACGTGCAACAAAAGAGATCCTGCACAAACTTTTGTGAAAAGAATCTGAAACCATTAAAAAACTTCTGTACCCATCTGAATATTCTTACAGCCCATAGCATATATGATTAATAGTTATCACTTCCTTATTTTTGCCATGAGGAAGAATGGTATTGTTGGTACATGCTGAAGTGGAAAGTAAGCAAGAAGAGGATTACTGTGGCCACTGACTTGCATTACCTACTGCATTATTTATGTGACAGAAAAGGTGCAGGAAGTAACACAAGATATTGCAGGTACACTGATTGCCTTCTACACTACAGTATAGTCCTCTCACCCAATTTTATTTTTTAGTAGAATATTATTACAGGTTTACAGCTCTAAAAAACTTTGCAATGGGGAAAATCAGGTTAAGTGAGTGATCAAGATTAAAATCACGAATACAATTTCACAAATTCACGAGTTAAATTCCTTATAGCAGTCTTCAGTCACATGCAAGAGATTTATTATTCCTCTCAGTTTGATTTCATTATTTTTTTTTTAAATTTCATTAATTCTTGTTGAATAAAGCAAAAATCCACTTTACATGTCTATTCTCATGGATATCTCTTACTTATCTTCTGTAAGCAGCTGTATAAATGCAAGTTAATTTTTTTTTTTCCTTTCTGCATCACACATTGTATTAGAGAATCTCTAATAGAAATTACTGCTGCTGGACCTACAGTACTAACCAGCAGTGGCTTCTGCCTTATTCTGTCATTTAGGAATGGGAACAGGAAAATCTGTTCTTTTATTAAACCACTTCTTTTGTTTCTTCATTTTCATCAGCAAATATCAAACTGTTGAATCACAAGAGTGTCTAACATGGAAAATGCAAAGTCACTGCAATAAGTAATCCTTGAAAAGAAGTAAAATATGGGGAGATAGTTATATCTTCAGTTTTTTTCAGTTACCTGGACTTATCTCAATTTTCCAGAATGAATTATGCTGCTGCCTGTCAGTGAAGTGGAGTAATCACAAGAGTAGTTTTTTCATTATATATTTTAATTCTACTCTCTTCTTTCCCTCTCTTTTACTGACAGAGAATTATTTAAAAAAAAATTAACAAGGTGGCACCTCCTGTTTTAAAGCAAGAAGGAGCTTGATTCTCTCATGCGTTCTTCTACTATGTTTTTTCCAGCTATTTATTTGAATTTTGTCTTAGGGCCATCTTGGAAAGCAAACAAACTGTTCTGGAGAAACACAAGATACTCCTTTTTCTCTTAAAAATATTTCACTTACTGTAGTTATTTACGTTCTTTTTCATTAGCAGCAGGCTGGGCTTCCATTTTCAGGCAGTTGACTCTGCAGGTATCAAGTGCATTTAAAACAGATGTAGTGATTGAAAGATAATTTACTTTAGTTAAGTAGATACAATTTTTTATTATTATTTTAAAATGAAATAATTTATTGTAAAGTATTTGCAAATCTGTTTTCTTTTTTTTTTTCTTACATTTACTACAAAAAATTGTAAATAAATGCCTAAAGTATTAAGAAACAGAAATTTGCACCTAAAATTTAATATGGAAGGTGATAACATACAGCAGAAATGGTGTAAATTGTCACATAGTCTGTGCATTTGGCTATATTTAAAGAAAAGTAAAGAATTCATAGAAACTTTATCTATCTTTATTGTTCTAGTTCTTTGTTCTATTAGATATATTACAAACTTTAAGCAATGTACTATTCAGTTAATCAAAAAACAAGGTACCATTAAGCAGCTGCATTTGTTCACTTAAGACAAATGTGTTTGGCAAATAATTGTAAGTAAATACAGTTCTGTGAGTATTAAAACATGCAACATTCCCAATATACTGTCATCATATAATTGTAAAATTCAGTTTTGCAACAACAATCAAATGGAGTCTAAGTAGATGGGCGAAGGCTGGAGGAATCACTAGCTAGAGGAGGCTTCATAAAAAAGGATTTTCACCTTTCAGTAGAGGTGGGATCTGCTATTTCTATTGCAGGAGGGAGCTACTGCTTGCCACTGTTACTGGCCCTCTCCATGCACCTCTTCATGATTTGTGTCACTAAAAGTAATTCCAGTGTCTTCGGGCTGAACTTTCTGTTTGTCCTTTGCAAATAATTGGCCAAAGAGGTGAATGAAGTCTCTGAACCTCCAGTTTTGTTATGTCAATTGTTGAAGAGTAGAGAAACATGGAAATGAAAAAGAGGTGAAAGTAATAAGAAAGACCACTGTTCATACAGGATGTTCTAGCTCTTTATTCAATCATTACATAAATATTTTTTGTAGATGTATCAAAATTAGACATCATTAGACATACATTAGACTTCAAAGTTATGGTGATTTCAGGTGTCTCTAGACATTTAAGATCATACTTATTCATATCTACTTATAAATTCATATGAATTATGTTAATTGGATCTGTTAATTATATTCATTTTAAATCTGTAATTAATGAAATCTACTTTTAAAAAATGGACTCAAAAATACAGCTTTCTGAATGAGAAAAAAGGACTTGACACACTCTTTCCTTCCACTGCTAGGCCATGGAAAGTGTGACTGTGGGAAGTGCAAATGTGATGAAGGCTGGTATGGTGAAGCTTGTCAGTATCCAACTACTTGCAATCTTACACGGAAGAAAAGCAATGAAATGTGTAAGAATTCTCAAGATATCATCTGCTCTGGTGCAGGTAAGATGTCTTTTGTCTGTCTTGATGGCTTAAGAGGTTCTCTGTGTATTATATTAAGCATCACTGGTTTCTTGTCTGATTAAGAATTTTGTATAATATGTTCTAGGAAACTGATAAAAAACTGTGCATATATTAAAATGCTTGATTTTCCTATAGGCTCATTCCTGTGCATGTGGTGTGCATTTATTTAGTATGCTTGCTTTAGAACTATAGTTTATCCATTGCTTCAGACTGATGAAAGTGCCTTTGTGTCAGATATTCTGCCCATCAGTAAGCTGTATTTATGGGCATTAATACAGAAAGTGAGTTTTGTGTGTGTCTGTGTGTTAGATCACAATTTCAAATATATTTTTTTTCAGAATGTTTATAAGCTATGCAATTTTTTGAGAACTTTTGAGCTCATATTTTGTTACATAGCAAAGTTTTGGGAATGCAGGGTGTCTTTCCCATCTCCGAGGCGCATCCCATCTCGCTAGCACCTACTACAGCAGGGATGTAAGAGTTGCTCTTGTGAGCAGAGCCCAGCAGCTGCCCCATGTCAGAGCAGAGCCATGAGTGATGAGTGATGCTGGATGTGCTCTTGGAGAGCAAATTTAAGGAAGGGAAAAACTGCTGCACAACAGCAGCTGGGAGAGAGGAGTGAGAAATGTGAGAGAGCAGCCCTGCAGGCACCAAGGTCAGTGTAGAAGGAGAGCAGGAGTTGATTCAGACATGAAGGAGAAGTTCTCTGCAGTCCAGGAGAGGCCCACAGTGGTGTAGGCTGTCCCCCTGCAGCCCACAGGCACCACATGGAGCAGATCTCCCCATGCAGCCATAGAGGAACCTGGGGTGCAGCAGTAGATGGCGCCTGAAGGAGTTCAAAGCCCATGGAGAGCCCCTGCAGGAAGAGGTTTTAAGACTCAATTTAGTTTTGTTTTTATTTCTTACTAACCTACTCTGTTATTGATCGACAACAAATTAAATTAATCTTTCCAAAGCTAAGCCTGTTTTGCCTGTGATGGTAATTGATGAGTGATCTCTTTGTCCTTATCTCGACTGAGAAGCTTGTTCATCATATTTTCTCCCCCTGTCCTGCTGAAGAAGGAGGAGTGAAAGAGCAGCTGGGTGGTTACCTGGTAGCCAGCCAAAACTGTGACAATGATTATCAAAAAACTCCTGTGGAAAATTTACTGAATCATTTGATGGAGTATTTTCATATTCACCTTTCTGGTATGGTAGTTCTCTTTGCTGTTATTTTTAATTTTGCAACTTAAATGGGCAGGCAGCTCAGCACTACAAGGCTATTTGCTCATTCTGACCCCTCCCAGTGGGGGAAAAAAAAGGTAGAAATCATAGGCAGAAATAAAAGCTGTTTACTAAAACAGAGAAGGAAAGGAAAAGTAATGGTAAATTTATATATATTTACAGAATAAGTGAAGCACAGTGTAAGTGCTCGCCACTCACTAACCAACCCTCTGCCAGTCCCCAGGCCTGCTGCCCCCAGTTTTATACACTTTGCATGACACCATATGTTATGGAATGCCTGTTTGGACTGTTAGGATCAGTTGTCCTGGTTGTGCCATTCTTCTTTCCCTCCTTGTGCACCTCCAGCTCCTCATTGGCTGGGCAGCATGTGAAGTTAAAACATCTTTGACTCTGTGCAGCACTGCTCAGCAACAAATTAACAAAAACATCAGTTTGTTATCAATATTGTTTTTACTAAAGTCAAAACATAGCATCATATTGGACATTCTGAAGAAAATCAACTCTGTCGCAGCTGAGACTGGGACAGTTATGCATCGTTTTCCAAAGCAAAAAGTACTGAGAAGGCAGTTGTTTGGTTTGGTTTGACCTGTCTCTCTGAGAGAAAAGAGGGGCTTGCTACTTCCCTTGGAGCAACAAAACAAAACTTTTGTGTTTGAGACAGTGGGCTGTGGAAAGGCAGCCACTGAGTTGAGGGAGCAACCCTATATGAAAGACTATGAAGCAAACATGATCAGGCCAGTGGTGACAGAAGATCTGTTTAAAAAAACATTTCCAAGTTCCGCATCCTCTGAGCTCTCTGCATTTGTAATATGTCAGAAAGTTTTCTACTCTGGCTTATGTTCTGAGAGGATTCAACTCTGTGGTTTTCAAGAATCCAGGGGTCTTGCAGATAGTTAAATCAAAGGAGGCACAGGTCAAAGAAATCCATTCCATTTTTTGCAATTAGCTTGTCTGTTGTCTAATATATTGGCACACTAATCACTTTCTAGATAGAATCTAAAGATTTTTAAATCCTATTCCTCATATAATAAGCATAAAAGGAGTCTGGTGACTAGAGTGCAAATACACTTTTTGAAATTATTCAAACATATTTTCAGATCTTCAATAGCAAAACTCTAACTCTTATCTAAGACGACCGTGGAGCTGGGTAAAATCAGGTTTTATTCTTGAGAAGATGACCATGCATGTTTTTTTTCCTCTTAGTTGGCTGAAAATATAATTTTTAAAGCTGATTTAATTCCTCAAATACATGAATTAAGACAGACAATTCTAGGAGTGAAATTTACTTATTAAAATATAATGCTGCTTATTAAGAGTAAATCACTTTAATATTGCATCTATTTAGAGACAACATTAGACTTCTTGCTGATGTGGATTATTTCCATTTTGTTCGTTATCTAGATACTGCTCAGAAATATTTACTGTTGCTGATGGAGTGATGAAACTCCTTCCATAAGTTCTAGTCATTATTTCTTAAATGTTTGCAGGTACATGTCAGTGTGGCAGGTGTAAATGCGTAAACTCAGGAGGAAGTGGACTGGTCTATGGTAAATTTTGTGAATGTGATGACAGGGAATGCATAGATGATGAAACCGAAGAGATTTGTACAGGTATGTGTTTCATTTAGTATGTTAAGAATGGTGAAGATGAAGGTAGTTTTATTTAATGAATTTAAAACATGTTTTTCTTGAATATATGAATTAAAGCAAAAAAAAAAGTACTGCTAACAAATTTCAGTTTAGAATTTCAGATTCAAAAATGGGCTAAAGAGGAATTGAGAGAAGGAAGAAATCCTTTGACATCTTTCTCTTTCTGAAGGAGATAATTTACTGGAGTACTTCACACCTTACTGCAGCTGTCTTTGGTAGAAAATAAGTAACATGAATGTTTTCATGTGACACAGATGACCGTAAGAGGGAAAGTCAGGGAAAAAAAAACGAGAAAAATAGAAAAACATTATTATGAATTTGGGGCAAGAAAGCAAAATTTAGAAAGGAATGAGAATGAATGTGAGATGAGAGCTCAGAAGCAATTCAGGAGTTAAAAAGTGAAAGGAACAAATGAAGAAAATCTTCATCTGTGGTAGAAAACACAAGAGAATAGGATGAACTCTGCTGTGAAAAGTGCAAATAAAATTCATGTTGTGCTTTCATTTCATTATAAATTAGGAACCTAGCAATTAAATACCATGTAAAACGCACCATTTCTAGCACTGGAAATGCTGTTGCATATGTTAATAGGGAGATTTGTTCTTGAAATGAAAGTTGCTACAAATATTTTACAAGCTATACATATGCAGTGTCTGTGTGCATATGGCTGTACCCAGAACACCACTTAGAATATTCATTCTCTGATAATAGTGTATGCTCTGCATGTATGCGTGTGTAAAAAGGCAGACTAATTGAATATAAAATCTTTATCCGTCTTAATGCTTACATAGAGAGTAAAACAATGGTATTTAATTATGTGCCCTTTATGGGAGCAAGAACTACATTTTTTCCCCATGGGATTAGGTACGGATTGTAAATGGAAGTGAGTATGTAGAATGGTCCTCTAAAGTCCATACCTATGAGCAGGGGAACTGTAATTACCTGAAATAAAATGAGTGAAAGGCAATAGTATTTAAGTGCTAATGATCCAGCTTACATTTATTTGCTTGTAAAAAATGGATATGGTACCAACTGTGATACAAATTCATCACTTAGTTCCAGTAAATTCTCCTGCAGTTTTTGTAAGCTTTTCTCTCCGTCTGTGTTGCTGCTGATTGACATTGTTAGGCTTTTCTTAGTATTTTCTTTCACCTTGTTTCATCCACTGGCATCATGTTCCAAAACAGAACAGATGCATGTCTTAAGAAAATTAGTTTTATGTTATAAAGATATCAAAGTATGTTGATGTACACAGACAAAAAGGTCGGTATAATTCATCGGCACATAAAACTTTTATACTTTATTTGGAAATTTACAAAATAAAAATCAAATAAAAATAATAAAAAAATAGGTGCCCTTTACTTGCTTATGTTGTTGTAAGATTAAAATTTTATACACTTAGTGTATGAATGCTAGATTTTGCTTTGCTTTCTAAGATGAACCTCTCCAGCACATAAACAATGTATTTAATTAGAAAAAAATTGGATAGCATATGACCTGAAAGATCAAAGGCACATAGTTTTATAGCAAAGAAAAAACCAGACCCTTCCCCCATGTCTAGTTATGGTTTCTTTCTCCCACTTGGATGTTTATTTTAATATCTTTTATCCATCCTTTCCTTCCACAGGATTTGCATCATAGTAATAATTCAGTTTTATTTATAAAGTAAAAAAGAAATGGTGTTCCAACTCAGGCAAACATTACTTATCTAGCAGTGGTCCCTGGTTGATCCCATACAGAGAGTAAACCTAATCGGTGACTGTTCTGCTTTCCTACTATGTGCAGCACCTACTTAGTTGCTATGTACTCTTTATTTCCCTTGAAGCATTCTGGCTATAGGAAGGTCTTGAAGACTGCGATTGCCTTCAAAAAGACAAACTCAGGAGGAATCAAGCTAATAAATTATCAGAAGTTTATATTTATACACATGTTTTTAAGGCCTGCAGCTGTGAGCTGGAATTTTATCCTGGAAAAGCTTCCAGTGGAAATCTTAGATATGGATAACATGCATTTTAAGCTTTGCACAAGTGAACTGTATTTTTAATCAAAGCATTTTTTAGGCAAGGCACATTTACAACAACATATCAAGCTTCTCATTGAATTTTTCGGCCACTTGGTTGTTTCTGCTTCACTAGGTATTTGAAGCTATACAATTTTTGGAATGAAGTTGCAGCAATTTTTTCATAAAGTTTTAGCAAATTAAGTTCTGATCCTGATCCTTTTGTCTCTAAGGCTATGTGCTCTAATGAAGCAACTTTATCTTCAGTCAAGAGCAAGTGATAGAGTCAAATTGTATTATTTAGTTCACATGTGGGGACACATAACTGTGAGTGAAAGATGAAGCAGGGATGTTTTAATCTTCAAGAATTGCCAATAACTTAATTTTCTCCTTCATTTTTTCCCTTTTCTTGTCTGCTGTTTGAGAGCAGCCTATTGATAATATGTAGTGTTATAAACTGTATTTATTGCTTAGTTATGTGAGTATTCTGTTATTGTTTCATGACACCTAACAGTTGTAGCAAAAATTCTATGTGCAATTCTAAAAACAGAAAAAAATGTATCCTAAATTTAATCTCTGATAGTTAATGATTACATATATATCTGCTGACTATATTCTGAAGGAGACAACAAGATCTACTACACTTAACACACTTAAGAGAAAAAAGAACAAGATACTGACTTGATCCTGTGTCCTTCTAGTAAAGAAATTAATGTATAACTTTAAGATTAGTAGGAGTTGCAGCAACTGAACTTAAATGGTGGGGTTTTTTTTGTTTGTTTGTTTGTTTTTTTATCATTGAGATGTGTGGTAGAAGTGCTTTAGTGAAATAAAATGTTTGGTAGCCTGTTTTATGAAGTCTTAGATGACACATGTATCTTCCCAGGATAAAAGGGGTTTGTTAAAAACGCTTTTGAACACTTAAAACATTCATTTTACTCATCCATCTTCAAAAATGCTGTTGCTAGGTAAAAAGAGAAGACACGTACAGTGCAGAGTTTGAAGTAAATCAGTTTTACAGTCTCTTTTGGAATAATCTGAAGAGTTGAAAACAAAGAGGGCTTTGCTAGATAGGTACAGTATTGTGGACAATTGTGTCCCAACTTAATATTAAAAGATCTGCTTAACTTTTAACTATTGCATTTGCTGTCTTTAGAATTTACCTATAAAAAACGATTACAAATACAAAAAAAAAGAAAGTCTTTTTCTCAGCATTTATTGATAAAAGATCTGTGATTAAATGAAAATATGCTCTGCTGTAGACATGCTGGAAAGTATAGAGCAGGTATCTTTTGTTTTACTTGAAGTAGACACGTAGTCTACAAATTGTTTCTATTCTGAGTCCAGCAATAAAAGTTTTTAGAAGTAAAAATATCGAAACAGTTACATTGCTTATCCTTCTTATGAACTTGCCTCTTTCTCACTGTATAAAATTTGTTTTGGGTTAAGGCCATGGACAGTGTTACTGTGGAAACTGTTACTGTGAGGCTGGTTGGCATGGAGATAAATGTGAATTCCAGTGTGACATCACCCCTTGGGAGATCAAGAAAAGATGCACATCTCCAGATGGCAAAATCTGCAGTAATAGAGGTGTGTCATTCATACATTTCTTTTACACATATTCATATAAGTTGCTTTTGTTATAAAATATATACTTACTGCCATAGGACGTCGGTCATGTTTGTTGACGATTTCTAGTTTGTTCTCACTTATTTAAATCTGAGCATGTATTTCCAACTGAGTGGCTGGATATCTGTGTTTCAAGATAAACTTGTATCTACGCACTCATTTTTAGATGAAGCTAACCCAAGACTATAAAGTTCTTTTTATCCTTCGTTTCTGTAGTAAGACTGAGCAGAAAAATTTCTCAGTGCACCAGCTCTGGTGGGAGACTCTTCCTGCTAAATCAAATATTAACATACTTGTCTTTGAATGGATCAGTGCTATAAACAACAGAACAATATGCCAATCTTCTCTTTAAGAACAATAAGGACACACAACTTGAGAAAACAAAGACACAAGCCCATTTTGTTTTTCCCAATGCTACTTAAAAGAGCAACAAAGAAGTGTGCAGTAACAGTTCTGTGGAACACATATGGAGTTGGAAGGGTAGATTTGGCACAATATATTTCTAAGTTAGATTTTCTTTGCATCAACTCCCAGAATTCTAATTTTTGTCTATAATTCTGTTTAATTCTGATTTTTGAAAGCAAAAATGACAACAACAAAAATAGAATAAAATAAGATTAGTATATACCTGCTACTATATTTGGCTTTTTTGAGGGAAGAGTTAAAAGAGCATGTTATTGTTTGTTTATATAATAGAGAATAAAAGTAGAAGATAAGTTTGTCTCATTGATACTTCTCTTAAAAAATCTCTACTGACAAAGCCTCCTATAACATGAACTTCTAATTATCCTGAGTGCATTTAGAAAATTCTTTTCTCTTAAACATGAGGAAATTGAAAGATTGGCTAACATACTGAGGTCATGTAAGCTCATTTAGTCTTGGGACTAAAAAAAAAATTATGTATTTCTGGACAAAATAAACACAGAAATGTTTCAGATTCTATTTGCATCAGGAAAATAATTTCTAGTCAAATGAAATCTGAAATTAGAACAATGACGTTTTAATGCACAAGTATTTCTTTACATTTACATTTTATGTGGGAGAAATGAAGGTGAATAATCTAGTAGCATTCTGAAAAGCTGCAAACTTCTATTAAAAATACATTAATGTGATTGATATTTATATATTTTTCATCTATTTGTGGTTTTATCCATATTAAAAATATATATATGTAGGCTTTTGACTACATAAAGTTGCTTTCCAGTGTTTCTACTCTCTTTAATCCTATTTATCTAGATTTCTGTGTTGACAAACACTGTGATATAGGTGCAGTTCATCTTGTCTTGCCCATTCTAAACTTAAATATTGAAACGTGTCTCACTGTTTAGCTTACCTCAGTGCTAAAATGGGTAAATTATTTGTATCTCTTCACCAACCATCTAGTCAACCGTCAGAGAACAGATGCGAACTTCAGATTTTTTAAACTTTGAAGGGATGGTGCTTTGCATTCTGATATCCAAGACATTTGATCCAAATTCACTTTGAAGTTGTTTCTGTGAGAATAAATCACTCTCCAGAAGTATTTACTCAATTTATGTTTTTTTTTTCTTTTTCTCCCTCCTTCAGTAAGGTCACTGAATTGTGAAATTATCAATACTCTGATGCAAATTTCTTGAAAGCTATTCTGGTGGCATTAGCACTTGACAGGCTTCATATGACAGTCATTCATGCACAGTTGTGTAGTCCTTTTCTTTTTAGAGACAGCGCACATGTCGACCATTCAATCACTCTGTCCTGTTCTTCTCAAACATATTATGTTGTTCAGACTAATCTGAATAAGAAGACAATGGCATTGGTGGAATAGCAGGAAAGTGTCGTTTCTGTCCAAGAAATGGACTGCACACATCTATACTTTGTACCTGCTGACCTCTCAGCAAAATCATATTTAAAATTACGAATAAGGAAACTGTATGTGTGTTCTGACTTTACCTAAATCAGTATGTTCTTTCTCTGTATCAGTGAGGCTGTGCAGAAAAAGTATCTGTCATGTATAACATTTTCCTTCCTGTTGTGAACAACAGCGTGGTGCAATGAACTTGGGAAAAGTGAAAAAAGTATCATTTTCATGTAAATCTGTGCTTGTATTCTTGTTAGGTAAAGTTTTACTTCCCACTCAATTTCAGCTGGATTAAAATTTGGATTTTTTTCTAGTTTAAATGTTTATGCTTTCAAATCAACTATTTATCCAGTTTACTTAAGTCCAAATCTTTTAAACAGCATTGATTTATATTCTTATTAGTGTCAGGGCAAATTACTGTTTATGTCTTCTATTCTGTGTAATACATATTTTGTTGACTCCTAATGAGGATCTACGGCAAAGACAAACTTGGAGCCAACTTGCCTGTATGAAGTATTACTACTAAGTAATAGAAAGTTGTAAATCATTGAAGTTGAATGAACAGTCATGGTTAACATTTGCAGTTTTGACATTACACTCCCACAAAAGCAAAATTTAACAGGTGAGAATTTTTGCAACAAAATTAATACTCTAAATTACTCAGTTAATTTTCCATCCCTGTCTCTCTTATTTTCTTCTTCATAGGCACATGTGTATGTGGGGAATGTACTTGTCATGATGTGGACCCAACTGGAGACTGGGGAGATATTCATGGAGATACTTGTGAGTGTGATGAAAGAAACTGCAAAGCAGTGTATGATAGATATTCTGATGACTTCTGTTCAGGTAAGAAAAATGTAACAAGGAATTTATGTGTATCTCTACAATAAAATTCCAAAATGGCCTGATCCTCTTCCTTCTTTTCTCTTCAATTCTAATTTTCCCTTGTTTTAATTACAACAAGCTTCAGCTGTTTTTGTTTGTTTGTCTTAGAGGGGTGGGCTTTTTAACTCAAAGGCATTATTTTGTAAAAAAAAATATTATTAAAACAGACATTTTTTTTTTTTAATTTGAAAATTTTCTTAAGACCTTTTTTTTTTGCCTCCATAAATATAAACTATTTTTAGGTGCACAATTCCTTTCTAATACTATTGTCTTTGGTACAGTCTAAGATCAATTGGAGAATGTCTGAAACTTTAAAATACATATCCTATATTGGGACAATTTAAATTTGATCATATTTTATTTGATATTGTATATCTAAATAAGAGAATATATGTCCAATTTGCAGCCTGTCAGTGGGCACACATGCAAACAAGGAACAGAAATGGAGGCTTTGAACACTTTTCAAGGAAAACAAATAACTGAAGTAATGAAAAATTGTTATTGTGAGCTTAATAAGACCTGTAGCCCAGGAACTACTCTGACAACTTATAGAATGCTTGTTTCTATTTCTCCCTTTAAACTGATAAGTGAATATGTTTAATAAATGTAATATAAGGCAATATTAAGTTTCAAATATTGGTAGATGGAGATATGACAGGAATATTTATCTGATTTTCAAGAAAGAGCTGCATAGGCAAGTGCACATAAATCAGTGCTTTGAAGTCCTGTATCCAGTGAATGGCAGCTATATGAACAGTGTGAAGGAAGATCAGAGTCATTGAGGGAAAGACCTTCAAAATCATCTAGTTAAGATCGTCAAGTTCAGTCACCAACCTGACCTACTATTTGCCAGCACTATGCAATGTCATTTATTGCCACATCCACATGCCTCTTAAATATGTGCAGGGATGGAGACTCCGAACATTTCCCCAAGCAGCATATTTCAATATCTAACCACTCTCTCCACGAAGAAATTTTCTCCAATATTCAATCTTATCCTTCCCTGGTATAACTTGAAGCTACTGTCTTGCAAGTGAAATCCATAGTTTCCTGAGAGAAGAGGCTGACAATCTCCTTACTGCAGCCTCCTTTCAGACAGTTGTAGAGTATTGAAGTTACACCTTAGCTTCTTGTTCTCCAGACCAAACCATCCCAGTTCCCACATTTGCTCCAGATAGGTCTCATGGATTTAACCTGCAGTCACTTCTCATGAGAATAAATATTTCAGTTCGTGGCAAGAAATTTTTTTGCTAGTGCCCAAGTTTTCTCCATCTTGTACAAGTAAGCTTTTGTATGGTCAGAATACCACAGCTTTATGCAAAGGGCATTGGGCTCATCATGAAGGGAGCTGGGCAACTTGAGTTTACTTCATCAGGTTCCGCTAGGATTCAGATCAGAAATGAATTGGCTAGTCGGCATTTCAGGTTCAATTCTTAGGATGGCTCCATCTCTAACTACTTGGCTGTCACCCTTATTTAAAGAAACAATCCATAAAAGCTTTTTTTTTTTTATTGATTGCTTTTCCTGAACTCAGTATGCATAGTGAAAGTCGCATTTATGTTGTTATGTTCAGACATGGCCCGGAAGAGTTGAGTTAGTTAAGGAGATTCCAAAACCACATTTCTCCTTATGGAGATGAGGATTGATTATGCTGAGAATTTTGTTATTTGCACATTGTTATATAGTAGAATGCAATAGGCTGAGACTTGGAATTGGTGTAGAATTGCTTGTATCAAGCAGATAACATTGATTGAAGTATATGAAAGATGTATTGGCACAGTACTTGGAGAATATGCTGCAACTGCTGTAGAAAAACAAACAAGATCAGAAAGGTAAGTGAAATATTGCTTTTGATAGCCCTATGTCTCCAGACAATGAGATGCATATCTGTAACCTCCTTTACAAATTTTTTACATGAGAAGTCTCCGACAAGTGGCAAAACATCCCTTAAAAAAAGCAAATGAAGGAAATGCAGCTTAGATGACAGCTTAGATGCAAGTTACTGTGAGGAAAAAAGTCGATATAGCGAGTTGATTGTATTTTTGCCAGACTGACTCTTTAATGAAACCAGAAACTTGATAGAGTTAATTTCATCATCAGGTTTTAATGCCTATCATCAGCTTGGAGGCTAATCTTTAGCTATATTCATTGCAAAGGTCACGGACAGTGTAATTGTGGAAAGTGTGACTGTAAAGAGGGATGGACAGGGAAGAAGTGTGAACATCCACGGTCTTGTCCATTGTCAGCTGAGGAAAGTGTGAAGAAATGCAAAGGAAATTCTAATTTACCTTGCTCTGGAAGAGGTAAGGACATTCTTGGTAGAATTTTCATGCTCTCAAATTTTACTCCCAATAAAATAATTTTTACAAATATGTAAGATTACTAGTACTGACAAATGTGAACTTTCTTGGATCAGTGTGCATAAGTAAAACTTGCATAACTGTTCAGTTTTTAGAAGGAAGTAGAGAATATGAAGGTGGAAGGAAGGTTGGAACTAGATGATCTTTAAGATCCCTTCCAATCCACACTATTCTATGACTCTACAGTGAATGAACATTTGTTATGTGATTATTCAAGGAAGATTGGAAGATTGCTGCAGTTAAGTGTTGATAAAGGTATATTAAAAACATGAAGCTGTTCTTTTCAGTCTTTAATGGAACCAGTTTTCAGTCTGTGTAAAATGCTGTGGCTAATTTTCATCTGTCAAAGCGTGAAACGTGTTTCTCATAAATAGAAGAAAAAAAAAGTAAATATAACACTAACTTTTACTAGAACTTATAATTGAAGTTTTTACGAATTCTGCCCACTTAAGTATTTGCTGGGAAAGGTCTAAAGCTGGTCTTGAATTATTGTATTTGACCCTAAATGTGATTTCATTTGCAATTTCTTCTTCCACAAATATTATTTAACATAACCAGAAATTAGGCTGTCAAGCTAAGTTAGCACAGTAATAATCATATTTTTAATCTTCCTGTACATGTGTAACAACTCATAAGTTAGTAAATGCGGCATTAACTATTTCCTAAAAGAAACACATAGCAGCAGTTGCTGCTTTCTTTTTCTTAATTAATTGTTTTAGAATTTTCCACAGGATTAAGTCACTCTACTGTTGCTAAAAATTATCAAAGGAATTACTGGGTACAAATTAGTTGAAATGTGTACATCTGAACATTTTTATTGTTCATGAGTGCATTAGTTATAACTAAAAGAAACAAGACTGGAATTTATTACTTTTTGATATGCATGTTTTAATACAGACTCACTGTTTTCCTGTTCTTATTGGATGCTGAATGTTTATTTCTTCATTTGCTGCATTGTGTATGTTGAGCATTTGGAGACAGTTACATGATTTGCAAAACAAAGCCTGAAATATGTATTCTCAGTTTAAAAAAAAAAAAAAGCATCATGCACATTGAGTCAAATAACAGAGAAAAAAAGACCATCATAATGATAAGTTTAGTATGAATAAAAATTCAATTCATATTTTTCTGTTTTAAATTTTGAAAAAATATTCTAAATATAGTTTCAAAAAATGCAATTTTAAAATGGAATTTGTTATTTTGATTCAATTCTATGAATCATTTTGTTTAGGGTATTAGAAGGGAAAAAGAGGAAGGTGATCATTTAGCTTAATCATCTGTATTTTGCTGTGTTTTGTGATTGTTTTGTTTTGTTTTTCTTGTTGTTGTTGTTGTCCGTAAGCCCTTTAGGTTTTGTTTTGGTCTTTTTTTGACAGTGACCTTCCTGAATTCCCCTTTTTCCCACATTATTCTGAATATTAAAAAGAAAATAAATAAAAATTAAGTAAGTCCCTGTACAGCTGAAAGAATATATGTGTTTAATTCCTATGAAAACTCATCATTCAGCCAGTATAGGTACAACAAAAGATAAGGTTTTTATGTAACTTCCAATGCCTCAAACCCTTGACACAAAAACATGCAAATCCCAAACATGTATTCATGAAGAATATAGAGGATTTGTGGTTTTCTTTTTATTTTTTTCTTTTCTTTTTTATTTGTTTTTAATGGTTTGCCTCCTGTAAATATTGTTGGAGATTTTAAGGACTTGATCACTGCGAGCTTTATATTCTTCAAAATCGGAAAGTTTTTTGCCGCATGTGACACCCAGATTTTGAGAATGTTCCATTAACTATAAGTCACAGAACCTCAATAAGGAGAATAAAAGATAAAGGGAGATTAAAAATAAAAGCACTGTAAAAGAAAGCTTTCTAAAATAAATGGTTTAATGACCCACTCACGAGAAAAACAAGCTGTTTCTGGGTTCTGGTCTGCATGTGGAGAGAGAAAAGCAGCTGCCCAAAATATACATGGTCTTTTATTTTTAAGTTGTTTTAAGTAGGTAGAGCTAAGTTTTATATTGACATACTGAGGTGTAAGTGGGAATTCCTATACACTAAAATGATGCAATAAATGTAGGTTTTGAGAATACTAGATAAGAGGTTTCTTCCTTTTTTTAGTGATCTTGTAATTGTCACTTATCTTGAGCGAAGGCAGCCATACCATGGCAATCATCCAAAGACAGATAAATGACAAATCTCTATATTGGTATTGTCTTTTGCCATTTTAATCTCCCTTCTATAACTGTTTTTATTTATTTTTCATATGGAGAGAATAAGACTATTTCTTTATCTATGAAATTTCCCTTTATGCTTGTGCTCTAGCATTGAACATCAGAAATACAATTCTTTTATTCTGAAAAATGTTATTTTTGCAAACTCTCTGAAGTCTCATTTTTGAAAGATTAATTTTATGATCTCATAAGTTATACAGCACTTTGAAAGTTTTTTGACCATTGTTTTTTTTCAGTAACTTTGCTGTTTCTTCTCTACGTAGAGTTATGAATGTGTGACTGACTTAATGAAAGAGTAAGAAAGCTCTAGGCATTACTACAGGCTCCTTATGACATGGGTGTCAAACCTTGTAGCTTACCTGGGCCACACTGAGTGAAAGGAATTGTTCTGGGTCACATATATGTAGGTCGCAATGAAAGTAATGCCTCTTATTTATTTCCATGGGAGCTACAACAGATACAAAGAGCACAATAACACTATTTGATAGAACAATTTCTCAGCTGCAAAAAAGCTATTTTTCAACACAGTCACCACAATGAGCTATGCACTTTCACCAGTGACGTATAAGAGCATGCATACTGCACTAGTAAAAATCTGCACCAGTAGAGGTGATCCAATGTCACTGTCGCCTCTGCTGAAATGCACCACCAACCACCTCACTGTGCTCACGTTCACTGTTTGGTCTTCATCAACGTTCAGTAAGCACTGAGGAATGTCAATGGGTGCCATTTTTTCTGCATGGAGGAATTCAATGACAAACCTTTTCTTCATATGTACTTCGTTGCAGACAGCAGTTGGTCAGACTATCCCTCTGCTGTCATTTGTCACACAGCAACAAAACATAGTGGAATGCTGATGGGCCTTTGCTGCCACACCGTATTTCTTTCTGGCAACAGAGGGCTTGTAAAAATCTGATAAACAGTCAAATATTTGAATTGATTACCTGATTGTTACACCGTGCATCCAATTTGAAAATTTGCAGTTCATGTATTTATGCTGACAGAATATGGAGTCACAAATATATTAAAAAAAAAAAAAAAAAAAAGATTTTTTCAGCAGTATTGAAACCTATTCTCAGATTTTTTTATCACAGCAGAAAGCACAGCTGCAGGTTTTTTGCTGTTCATGGAACAGTATTTAGCCAGCACATCAAAATGCATACAGTTATTTGCCATTACTTGAGCTGGTTTAGGTTCGAACAACATTGATAGCACACTGACGGTTTCTTGCTGAGAGATGGGTGTTTGCCCAGGCCAAGTATATGTGATCTATGGGCTGCTGGTTGAACATGCCTGCCTTATGGTAAACAGGATACCATCTCCTGAAGTCTAGAAACAAATCCTAGGGATAAGGGACACTAAGATAACCCCAAAGAGTAGTGCTGCTGCCCACTGTCTGCTACAAATTCCTAATTATTTTTGGTTCATCCTGGCTTTACTGTTGTATATTATACATTCTGTGTTACTCTCAAACATAAGTCATCAAAGCCTTGGCTGACGCAGCAAGTACTGTAAATTCTAATTGATTCTACTTCTACTGTGTTATGTAGAAGAAAAGAGAAGCTTGCATGCATCTAATTACATCTGTGTACCAACAGTAGTGAGTGGAAACTAGATACAGAAATATGCACTAAATAGCCTAAAAGCAGAGGGAGCTATGCCGTTCTTTTCCGACCTTTGTGATGTGTTACAGGACTGTTCATAAATAGCATTCAGCTTGTAAATAATTTGGAATTTTAGATCTTGAACTACTATAGCTTCATACAAATATATGGAGGACATTGTTCAGTAGGTCCTCAACATTTTTGAACTTGTAGAAGCTGTAATATGGTAACACACAGCTGATTACCTCTCTGGCTCATAAATCTTTACAGAGATGATGCTTTAGAAAGGCTGCTGTTGGAACATGTGAGATCATGGGAACTACTGTGCTTTTGACAATGGAGCCTTGTTTACCAAAATGTTATGACCTCAAAGTTTCTTTTCTTCTGAGTGTAGATATCAAAGACCTTGGGGTTCCTCGATGTCACTAAAACTAACAACAAAAAATTTGTATTTCTATTAAGTATCTGTAGAAAAACAAGATTTTTAATAATTATTGCTTATTGAGTTGATAAAGAAAGGTGGTAGGGGAAGTTGCCATTTGAGTAATTCAATGTATATATATGTTATGTTATGTTATATATGACAGGATAGAGTTAGAGTAGAAAAGTAAACAGTCCTAAGGTAAAATCTGTTACCATCCCTGCTACTAGCTCTTTATTGCAGCCTCTTACTTTGCAAATTGTACTGTTTAATTGAAGTGCAAATTACTCTAATATACATCATCTCTGAATTTGGCCTGCTGTTTTCATTCATTTTGCATGACCTCTGCATTCTGAAGGAGGTCTTAATTAAAGCACTATAGTAGCAAGTCTGGCAGCATGTTATGAACAAGAACAGAACTTAAATGCAAGTCATGAGTCCCAGTAAACATCTATATTTTTCATCTCATCAATTTTGAGACGGAGCTCTGTTATTCATTTGCGCGCTTCAAGCAGAGAGGCACTCTTTCAATACTAGTACTTTAATGCCAGATGAGCTGTCATGACAGTGGTTGTTATACAATTTCATATACTCTTATGTACTGGACTGACACACCAAAGTCCTCTTGTATAATCTGTTGATGTCAAAGAAAAAATTATGGGCAAATTTTGTTTGTTTGTTTTTTGAAGGAGTAGGAAAAGGGTTGTCTATAAGTAGTTCAGATCATTGATTTTAAACTGTTTTTCTGATTCGGGCTCTTCAGCTTCTTATGAACCTTTCTTCTTTATTTGAAACAAGATTCTCATGAAGCTGCCTTTACTTAGGAAAGCCAATCTGGACATGCTAAGAATATTTTATCTTTTCCCATTTCCTTTTTTTTTTAAATGCAATTGCCCTTTTGTAAGAATATTTTTTCAAGATCCCGATGCTGCACTGCTCCTCTAGAGAATACTGCTTATTTGTCAGTGACTCACCTTCAGCACTGGTTGCTATTCTTTTTGCCTTTTACCGTTGCCTTTTCAGGAGACAGGAAGTAGGGGCAGAGGAACCAAGGGAGGATTGTAGGTCAAGAGAACATTTCATTTCTGCAGTGAACCCATTCTTACAGTGTTTATAGCTCAAAAATAAATACGTACTTCAGGAAGTATTTTATCTCCACTTAAGGGCTTTTTTAATCTGTTCTGATGGAAGCAGGATGTGATGGCAGTCGCCAGTGTTTGAGATGATATTACAAGAGTAAAGTGGTTCTCAAAAAAAAAATTGTAATAGGATGTATGAATGTATTGAAGTTTCCCACTGGTTTTCAGAGTGGGAAGTATGAGAAGAGGCAAAGCACAGAGGAAAAGTAATATGTCTATTTTAGGATGACACTTAAGAATTAGGGCTGTGAAATAAAAGTAGAATAATATTTATGGCTGGCAGAGTAACTGCCATGGATGCCTCTTTGCAATGAAAATAACTTGACTTGCTCTTTTCCAATATAGCACTTGTTGATTCAAATATCTTTCATTTTATTCTTGAATGTAAGAAAGACAGTGCAGGGCAAAATAAATTCTGCTGTTTTGATGGTTATGATATATGCAGGCATAATTATTTATATATGTTTATGTAATGACATGACTATATGAGTGTTTATTTATGTTGTTTATTGTGAGTAAGGATCAGAGAGCAGACTAACGAATGTTATGTGGTCTCTGCAGACCATGTGATCAAGAAAAGATCTAAATAAAGCCTTTTGCAGAGAGATTAAAGAAATCTCAATATTGTTAGCTTTGTTACTTAGTGGCAAATTCAGTCACAGATGTATCTCCTGGATAATCAAGAGAGCACAAGTCAAGTAATCCAGGAGATCTCTGGCATAATCAAAAGACACATTCATGACACGTGTAGGCCATCATGGAGGACATATTTTGCTGGACTTGTTACTGCTGAACAAGGATACAGGGATATGATGGCTGCTTACAGCACTGGCAGCAGACAGCAGTGGAGTTTAAAAGCATTGAAAAGAATTGAGAAAAATTGCAGTGCAGTGCAGGAGAGCTAATCTTCACTTCTTTAGGGAGCGACTTGACAGAACACTGTGCCCTGTAGGATAAAAGGGCTCAGTACAGACGATGATATTCAGGACAATCTTCTCAAAGTATGAATACAGTTTATTTTGGTCAAGTATGTATGAACTACTGAACATGTCTGAGCTGGAGTATGAAAAGAAAAAAGCAGAAGGATGAAACAAGGATAAATTACTTGGGAAAAACATATGCTATCTGAGAAAGCAAGAATGGAGTTAGGAAAACCAAAACTCAGGTAGAGCTGGAGCAGCAAGAGACATGAAGCGCTGAAAGAAGGGTGTCTATGAACATATCAGCAAAAGGAAGACAAAGGAAGATGTGGGCATGCTGCTCAATGGATCAGGGACCTTAGTAACCAAGAGTTTGGAAAATACTGGGGTATTTTTTTCATGTTTGTAATTGGTAAGATCTGACCTCCCAGGTTACTAGTAGCTTGCAACGTTGGTCACTCCAAAAATAATGTCTCCTATTTACTTCCATGGGAACTACAGCGTAGACAAAGAGCACAATAACGCTATTCAACAGAGCAAATTCTCATTACAAAACATGATTTTACAACACTGTCATCAGCATTAGCTATACATTTTTGCCAGTGATGAACAAGAGCCTGAACACCACACTCTTAAAAATCAGCACCAGCATAAATGACACTTCACTGCCACCTCTGCTGAAATGTACTACCCACCATCTCGCTGTGCTCACATCCATTGTTTGGTCTCCATAATTTTCAGAAAATGTTGATAAACGCCAGTGGGTGCCATTTTTTCTGCATGGAGGAATTTGATTACTCCCCTTTGTTTCATATGCACTTTCATGTCAGATGCAACTTTGTCAGACTGCCCCTGTGCTGCCATCTATCACGTGGCAACAAAATGTAATGGAATATTGGTAGGAAGATTCAACCTCTACTGCAGTATCACCAACATCCAACTCTGGCATAATAACATAATAAAAGGGAAACTTAAGATTTCAGAACAGCTCCTTCCCTGAGGAAGGCACAGTTTGGGGGCATTCCAGTCAGCTGAACGTAAAGAAATTCATGGGACCAGATGGAATGAATATAAAGATGCTAATAAATTTGGCCAATGTCATTGTCAAGCTGTCCTCTTTCACCTATGAAAAACTTTGATAATGGGAGAAGGTTAATTATTATTGAAGAATTATGAAAATACGTGGAACTACTGGTCATTTTGTTTAGCCTAACCTTTGCCTCTAGTAAGAAAGAAAACCTTCCTGGAAGCTATTTCCAAGTTTGTGAAGTGTAAAATACTGTCTATAAGCTGAAAACATGGAGATTTACTGTGGACAGAAAATGCTTGTATAACCTGATCTCTTTCCATGATGAGTTGACTTCTGTGTGCATAAGAGGAAACAACGGATGTTGTATAACTTGACTCTAAGAAGGTCTTTGACATAGACTCCCAGAGCATCCTTATAGTCCAATTGATGAGATATAGGCTGGCTGAGTGGATTATTACATAGGTGGAAAATTGACTGGTCTGCTGTTCAGGAAGAATGGTGATCATCAGAATAAACTCCCTCTGGTAAGCACTCTGGTAAATAACCCTCTCAGAAGCTAATATGGGGGCCAAGAATTGTTCAACATCTTAGTTAACCTGAGTTATGTGATAAAATGCACTGTAGGCAAGTTTATGTATGACAGGAAATTGGGAATATAAGATAACACACTGAAGGTTGAAACTGATGTTCAGTGGACCTGGACGTGCTTGAAATGACAGTCTGACAAGAATTTCAACAAGAATAAATGGGATATCCTATATCTGGGATGTAAAAAGGCTACACAGCATAAAACTGGGGGCTATACTTATCACAGAATCACAGAATCACAGAATTGTAGGGGTTGGAAGGGACCTCCAGAGATCATCGAGTCCAACCCCCCTGCCAAAGCAGGTTCCCTACACCAGGTAGCACAGGTAGGCATCCAGGCAGGTCTTGAACAGCTCCAGAGAAGGAGACTCCACCACCTCCCTGGGCAGCCTGTTCCAGCGCTCCATCACCTCACTATAAAGAAGTTCTTGTGCACATTTGTGCGGAACTTTCTATGCTGCAGTTTCTGGCCGTTTCCCCTTGTCCTGTCTCCACTCACCACTGAAAAGAGTCCGGCCTCGCCATTCTGCCCCCCACACCTTAGATATTTATAGACCTGGATCAGGTCCCCTCTCAGTCTTCTTTTCTCAAGTCTGAACAGACCCAGTTCACTCAGCCTTTCTTCATAGGAGAGATGCTCCAGGCCCCTCATCATTTTTGTGGCCATCTGCTGGACTCTTTCCAAGAGATCCCTGTCTTTTTTGTACTGGGGAGCCCAGAACTGGACGTAGTACTCCAGATGAGGTCTCACCAGGGCAGAGTAGAGGGGGAGGATCACCTCCCTCGACCTGCTGGCCACGCTCTTTTTAATGCACCCCAGGATGCCATTTGCCCTCTTGGCCACAAGGGCACACTGCTGGCTCATGGGCAACCTGTCGTCCACCAGGACACCCAGGTCCCTCTCTGCAGAGCTCCCCTCCAGATAGGAGTTTGGGCTATTTGCCTCTCAGATACCCTTTCAACATTTTGTTATATTTGATTCTATCGGTCTATGGTACAGTATGTGTACTAGATGTCTTGTGATCAGTCAGCCTTGATTTCTTGTGCAATATTGAAGGGGTTAGGATAAAATTGTGTAACTGTCCGTTTTATGGAATGTTTTGTTTCTAAGTACATCTTCTTGCTGTTTTTAAAGCCTGTATACTTCGAAGAGTAGAAGCAATTCCTTAGAGTAACTAGAGTAACACCTAACATGAGCATGGATCAATTACAAAATTTAAAAAGTAATCAGTTGGCTTTTTCATATGTCAGTCTTATTCATCATATTAATGATCATTAAATCACAGCGTGTAGCTTCATCTATCAGGAAATAGGAGCAAAATAAATGACCCATGCACAGATTATTGGCAGACATCCTGTTTCAGAATTTTGAAAGCTGGAATATGTGGTGTAGTTCAGCCTCACATTCTTTCTGCTTAGTGGTTAGAAAAGTAAAGGTGTACTACCTTGATTTTTTTCATTCTTTCAGCTTGGCTGTGGTTTTACTCTTTACTTTCTGACAACTCCAAAATAAATAAATAAATAAATAAATCATTGTAATGATTAATTGGCAACTGTTTAGAGATTTGTGCCTCCACAGGTGAAAAGGGAGACAAAATACAGCAGTACATCTTTGTGCTTGGTGGCTCAAACTGCACAAGCTCCCTAGCAAGTTGGCTTGCATGTTTTTGAACCACATGCCTTTTGGCATGTGGGTAGAATCATGTGTTTGTTCATTTTTCCTTTAATTTCTCATGGAACAATGCATTTTTTTTCTGATGGCTGTAAGCATTATCCCATGAAATGTCCCCCTTATTCTCTCAGTCAGTGCTTCTGAAACGCTACAGTCTTTGGACACATTAAATTTTTCCTCTTGTATATGAAATGGTCTTCCTTGTTCTTGTTCATTTCCTTGACTGTAATTTTTCCTCCTGCAAAAGAAGACAACCTCTTTCACCTGTGAAAGATGTCTGTGAAAGAAAGGCCTTCAATCTGATAGCTGTCTTCTGTACACAATGTCTTCTGTAGTCCAGACTTGTTGAGTGATTTTAGCCTATATCTTTCAATTTCCGATTGGTGGAATTCTGCTTTTTTTCTAAACAGTGTATCTTCTGACATAGATGATAATTTTTGTTCAGGGACCTCTTTTACTTCAAACTGTTGGACCTTGTCTAGACCAACAGTACGTCAACACCTTTGGTGGACTGTATGTGCTAGTAGAGTCTAGAAAATCAATGGATTATGAATGCTAGATAGAAGAACTGCATATTTTGAAGTACAGTAGTCAGTGGTTTGCAGAAAAATTTCATTAATTTCTGCTGAAGAATGCCTAAGAAACATCAAATGTTCTTGTCCTTTTAATATACCAGCATTGTTTGTAAGAATAAGCTATACCATAAGCTATTTGCTCTGGTCTGAGAAGTTAGAATCAATTAAAATTAATAATAATTTTAAAAGTAGATTAGAGTTTTACTGTTTCAAAATTGTCATTCTGTCTTGGTTCACCTCAAAAATGACTTGTCTAAACTGAAGACAAGATTTATCAATGTCTTGAATATTTCCAGAAATATGGGGATGATTCACACTGCAGACAAAGTTACTCACCGTAATATGCAAGGTCAATTGTCTGAAGGAATGTTTGTGCAATGTGAATAGCACAACAGGGACATGCAGGTTCATCTTGCATTTTTGGAAACATAGCAGGTGTTTGAAACAAAAGTACCTATAAATATCATCTCTCTGATAGCTTTGATGCATGAAGTATTTGTGTTTTTTCACAGTAACAGGAGACATTTCAAAAGAATCTCTGTTTAAATTAAAAAGAAAAAAGAAAAAAGAAAAAAAAAGAAAAAAGAAAAAAGGAAAAAAGAAAAAAGGAAAAAGGAAAGAGAAAAGGAAAAAGAAAAAAGGAAAAAGAAAAGGAAAAAGAAAAAAGAAAAAAAGAAAAAAGAAAAAAGAAATTGATATGTTTGTCATATCAGCGTGAAAGCTGATTATATTTCACAGCTTGTTGACATGTAAAAAATCTGACTGTAAGTCATGAGATTACTTATAGCCACAAAATTTGAAAAGAAGATCTGTATTTTCCAAAATTTTTGGAATAATAAGTGTATGTATACTGTAACATCTCAGTGAGTCAGATTTCATTTGAAAACGAAGAGCTGTCTGATGTATGCACACCAGTGCATTTCTGTTTACCTGCACATAGGTAAAACTAAAGTCAAGTCCTCATGTTAAACATATGTTAGCTATTGTAAATACAGTAGAATATTCTAGATGAGTTTTATCTCTGAAATTTATCTAGACATCCAAGTCTGAGATATTTCAGCCTTTGTTTTCAGTGGAAAGAGAATAGCTTCAGATTGGAGGCAATATTTCCATTTATTTTATATTTCTGAGTTTTTAAAGATGAATTGTCATTGTTTCTACTTTTCCCCATGTCCTTAATGAGAGTGACTATCAGGCTAACCTTTAGACGCCTTCATCTGTGTTCTATAAATCTCACCAGTTTATGAAATCATCTACCCCAACTATAATGTTGTATTACACTATAAATAAAATTAATAGATATCTACGTGGGCTGGGGCAAACTACCTCTGCTGTTGATAACCAGATATGAGCCTTTGTTCTGAATATGTTATTGTAGTTTATGACTGCCTCAAGCTGCCTTAGCCAGTGATGTCTAGACTAGAAAATTAAACAGCGCTATGGATCATCCCCAGATACTGCAGCTTGCTTGCCTGTAATGTCAAATGGTTAGAACAGTAGCTGGTCTACTTCTGCTGTGCCAGCTAGTAGCCTTTCCAAACAATTCCTGCTTATAGTTCAGGAATTAGTGTGGGCTACTGACTGACTTCTTTCACAATCACATTCAAGCAGAATGGATGAGGCTACCTTTGAGAAAGAGAGCTTGGCAGTACGGATGCCAGTTCTTCCGTGCCAAATGGCCCTGGAGACAGGGAATATTTCCAATCCTGTTTAACTGACTACTAAAGAGATATCTATCAAATACTGTGGTGTTGTTATAACAAAGAAGACTGACCTCCTTTCTGCACTGTGGTTGGTAGGATAACTGTGGAGTCCACAGGAAAAGATGAAAAAGAAAAGAAGCCTGTGCAACTTTCCAAAAACTCACTGCAGCTATTACCTGCTCTGTGCCTTCTCCAAGATAGCAGCTTGTGTAAAACAAATGGATCAGTGCTGTCCCGAAATTTATTTTGCATAGTGTAACAGAAAACTAATAGATTCCCAGGTTGACTGAGTAGTTTGTTTTCTTCTTTTTGTTCTTCTTTTATGAAAATTTTCACTTGAAAATATTGTAAGAAAAATTCAAATAAAGCGGTCTTTTGAGCTGAGTCATAGAATCATAGAATCATAGAACCATAGAATCATAGAATCATAGAATCATAGAATGGTCTGGGTTGAAAAGGACCTAAAAAATAATCTAGTTTCAACCCTCCCCCGGGCTATGTCCAGAGTCACCAACCACTAGACCAGGCTGCCCAGAGCAAAATCCAGCCTGGTCTTTAATGCTTCCAGGAATGGGGTATTCGCAACCTCTCTGGGCAACCTGAAAATTATAATGAATCAAAATGGTTCAGGTTTCTGGTGAATACTATATGACAACTTGCTTTTCATTATCTGCATTTTGGAAAGGAAGGCTGAAATGTGTGGTGTGACTTCAGAAACCCAAATTCTCATAACATGAAAACGCAACCTTCTCTCAGCCACACAATTTTCTTAACCAGGTTTACAGCACACAAGATTCCAGTTTGATCAGTATTTATCTGCTCTTCCATCTCATAGTTTTCTGTTCATAACATTTGTGCTTTTTCTTCAAGTATTTTGCAATGTCATATTCATGGTGCAAGTAATTATGGAATTATTCTTTTCCTATAGTAACTGCTTATCATTAGAGTAAATTACAAGTTTATAGGTACAAAGATTAAAAAGCATTTTGTGTTCTTTTAGGGAGAAAGGTATTAAAAAACTAAGCAAACTATTTCTCTGACAGGCAAAAATAATCTATCAACTTTGCATCAATCGCTATGTTCTGGTCTAGCTAAATTCTAACTGATAAATTAGATATAGGGATATTTTGTGAGAGTCAGATTGCCACAGAGTTAATTTATAGAGTCAGTGAATCTCATTCTCCAAGTACATAGGCTTTGCTGTCAGGAAAAGAAGTAGAACATTTTTTTTAGTACTTTTAAGAAGTTAAGACATTTAGCATGTGCCAAATTTAAATCAACATGATTTGATATTTAAGCTGACTTTTTGCTTTACTACTTTTTGAGGTTACAAAGGTGAACAGAAATCAGCGTTACTATTTATAAGGAAAAAAAATACAAAGAAATAACACTGATTTGGAAAAACATGTAACATTTGATTAACTTTTTTTTCTGAAGAAACTAAAAGGAAAATGTTGTGAGTTGCTGCTAAGTAATCACTATCTTTGAAAATATTTTCTTTAAAGAAACAGGACTCCAATGTTTTAAAAGTTTATTGAACACCTATTGGAAAAAATCAGCAACATTTTTTAGACAAAAAGTCCTTCCCAATTATTTTGTTTCTTGTGGTGGTATAAACCATTGCTTTCTTGCTTTGAGTAGAAAAATGAACTAAGAGTGTGAGCTCCAAAAATAGGGGGAGATTTGAAGTACTTCCCTACTTTTAAATACTTCTGCAGAGATCAGTATACTATGAGAGCTGAGTACAACCTAGAACAAATCTTTTCAGTGGAAGCAGCAACTAAGGAGAAATGAAATTGGGGAAAATATTTAGGCCGTATTTGGAGTTTTTTGTAGTTACCAATGGGTAATGGGTAACTATAATTAGCAAGTAGGAACCTAAATATTTTCTGAAATCTCTGTTGGACATAAAAATAAACATCTGTATGAAACCTTGGAAAATAGCCAGAAGGTATAATTATTTTCTGCATCTTATAGTTGGAGGAGACTGGTTCAAAGTTCAAAGACAGTTCACAGTCCAGAAGTCAGTCTAAAAGCCAGCCCTTGTGCTGAGATTCTTAACAAAGTCTTCCAAGTCAAAATATTTGTCCCAGGAATTGTAGATCTCTTCCTGAGATTGTTTTTCACAAAGAGGAACTAGAAATTGATGTAATTTATTACCTCATATTTGATTCCTGAATATCATTATTGTGTTTCTACTACAGGAACTGCTACGATTTTTCTTAGTAAGAACAATTACTTCAAATGTTCTCCCCTTTCTTTACCATCTTCATTTCTTTAGTGCTCAAAATGCTTTCAGTAGACAGCTTTGTCACTCCTGTTAGGAAAATTATTTTATGTCACACATACTTGTCTTTGTCTATGTTCTTTTTACTTTCTCATACAAATCATACTTCAGAGAACAAATAAAGCAAGACGTGACCTGAAAACCTAAGTACTTCAGATCAAATAATAAATTCAGTGAAATTTACTGAAATTTCAGCTCTCAGGTTCTGAAATTGAAAGCTTAGTGTTGGGTAAAGCAAAACAGAACAACTATCTTACTACAGAGGTTTTCGGAAAGACAGGTGTATACCAGATCCAATAAATTGCTGCCGTGAAAATAATTTCTCTGTCTCCATCTGCCAGCTCTGAGACATGCAATTGGAGAAGGACAGACAAATGAGTTACTAAACAGTAATGATTTTATTTCATTTATGTATTTTTCTATTTATGTATCTATTTATTTATTTATCTATTTGTTTATCTATCTATTCCTTTATTGCTTTGCACTGGTCATAGACATGGTTTTAAAGCCCAAATTCCTGATTCTTTTTTTTTTTTTTTTTTAAATATGGAATGCCATTAAATAAATTTATTGTACTTTTAATATAATAAATAATAATAAGATAAACTGCAAACTACTTTTCTTGCTCATTAGAAGTCACTTTTTTGTCCAAATATCTGCTTCAAATAGTCAACACTTTACTCAGTGATCATTTTTGGAAAGTTGTATAATAGAAGACAACATCAACTTCTGTATGTCTAATAGGTTCACATTCCCTACTAATTTACTCATGAATCTTTCAAATGCATCTTGTGCCTATTTTGGATAGTCTAACTTAGGAGCTGTGTGTTTGGATTTAGCCTATACTAATGTCTTCTTGCTAAATATGCTTTTCTCCTCGTTTTGAAAGATGTTTATTTTGTAACTATGTTGGTATGTTTATAAAGTTGTGGAATGTACATACAAATGAAATCCTTCTTTCTAAACCAGTCACGAACTCATCCTTTTCCTTCCTAGTAGGGACATATTGCCAAACATATTAGACAAAATGACTCATTAAAGAGAAAAATGGAACATGAAACCTCTTTTCAAATCTGAAGATTGTCTTCTTAAATGACCATTGGACTGTAGAGTAGATATTACAATACAAGAAAGTGGCAACTTTTCCAGTTGTACCAACCTAAAGTGTTACTTATTACTATTGCCAGTAGATGGCATTGTTTATACTAACTACGTAACTAATAGTTTGAAACTTTTTTGTTGATGTTTTCTTTGGGCAGGGAGGGGCGGAGATGGGGAGGTTCACAGACACTCACTTTTCAATCTATTAGAATTCTCATGGTAGTCATGGAAGTTATCAGCTATTTTGAAATGGTTTGTCAAATTTCCTTATTTCCTTGGTTAAATAAAAAAGTTTATTTGGAAAATGAAGCAGTCATTTCAGATTTATATAAGGAAGTAGCTCGAATAATGTATTAATTTTTGTTTGAAGTGAGGAAGAGAAAAGGATTTTTCCTTTTTGGAGGATAAGAAAGAACATTTAGTGAAGAACTTAACATCACTGTTTTCATTCAATGAATATTATTTATGAGGTATTTGCTGTCCTTATTACTTACTGTTCACATCTCCTATAGACTTGACACAACCTTTTTTTTTTTTTTTTGTAGCAGATGTGCAATGACTTGTGGTAGTGCTAAGGGAACAACCCAGCAACATAAGTCCAGATGTAGCTAATAGCTCACTAATTTCCTTCCTTCCTTCCTTCCTTCCTTCCTTCCTTCCTTCCTTCCTTC
>NW_024962262.1:37202191-37226626 GCF_019238085.1 Lagopus leucura
CCTTCCTTCCTTCCTTCCTTCCTTCCTTCCTTCCTTCCTTCCTTCCTCTCTCCCTACCTCCCTCCCTCCTTTCCTCCTTTCTTCCCTCCCTCCCATCTGCCTCTTTTCCTCCCTCCCTCTCTCCCTCCCTCCCTTCCTGTTGAATACTTAATCCAAAGCCCAAGGACATGTCTGTTAACTACAGAACATTTTCCCCTATTTCAATGTATGGTAAAACAAGAGGGCTGCTCACAAAGTAGGATACTTTGATAGACATTAACCTAAAGATTTTTAAAGCATCAGTAATAATGAAATCCATGACCTCTGCAGTGATAAATGAGCCACTGAAGAGAAGATATTTCAAGATTCCTTGCACTTCAAAATACATCTAGATTACTCTGCATAATCCGGATATTGATCCCTGTGGCTCTGTTGTGCGCTGAATATTTATTTCATAAGCATGATCAGTAAGTAGGAGCAGATGCACGTAAGGGTGCATGCAGTAAAAGTATAAAAACTGGGATTCTGAAGTAATGTACACTTGGTTAAATTTGCTACAATATGCAATAAATAATGGTAAATATAGGATCATAATATCATTTTGTGTTGTACTGCCAACATCTGCAAGATGAGAACTCAAAGTGATTTTCACCAACGACCTATGAAAATCTGTGCAAATGAGCCTCCTCTGGCTGGAGGAGGTACTGCCAAACAATAATGTTGAGTATATCTATCAAGCAATAAATTCATAGTGGCGGTGTCTTAATTTCTAAACTTTGAATGGCAGTCATTTTCAGTCCCTAGAAGCGTACAGTAACGTAAAACTGAAGAACTAAGTGGAAAGATCCTCTGTCCCATTTAAGTCAACTGACCTGCATAGGCTTACATTCCGTAACACTAAAAAAGCAAAATAATTACAATTTCACCTTGCTGCAACTTTTTCCTACTGCACAAAATCTTCTGTTACCCCTAGCAGCATCAGAAGTCCTGCTTACAGCTGGCTACTATTTCACTGAACACAAATATAGTGTAGAATTAGATATATAAATATAGTGTAGAATATAGAATAGTGGCAGTGGTGATGCTTGCCGTAACACTGTAGTTGAGCATCAAGTTGAGAGACAGGGAAAAATACAAGTCTTTTAACTATCTTAACAATTACAAACAAAATGCATGTAAAACGGCTATTCAGGTCATTGGCAATGCCCTGCTACTCAGAGACTAGGTAAATGGAGTCATGCTATGGATCCTTCACAGAGGTTGGAGCAACTGCAGGGTCTGTCATAAGGGTTGGAGTAATGGCAGGCCCTGTCGCATTGTTATCAGATCCAGAGACTTTCTCATTCCCTTCACACAGAGTCTTGTAGAAACCTCTAGAACCATGTATGTTTATTCCCGTTCATATCACAGCTGCTTCTTTCCATTTACCCAATCTTCATCAAGTCATTTACCCAATCTCCATCAACAATGTAGTTCTCAGAGACTTCTTAGATAGTGAAGATGCTGATGCAGGAATTTGTCCCATGTATTATCTTACTAGCTGGGAATTTGCGTTAATTTATTGTAGATTGAGAAGTCAGAGATTTACCCTACATTGCACAGATTTTGTGCAGATTGTACTGTTATAGAGTATTCACTAAAACATTTTTGAAGAACAATTGGAAGCATCTCCCACCCTTCAAAGTTGCACTTTAGACTTAGGTCAATGATGAAAGTAAAAAATGGTTAATAGAAACTGCAAAATCACAATTACATACAGATTTATAATTTTTGTGTATGTAGCAGAGTACTTGAATTCTGTTTGATGCTTATATATTAGATTAAACTGTGTGGATTTTAATGTTTACTGTGATTACCAAATTTGATTCAGTTATAGTTAATCCATCCTTTATCAAAAAAGTACAGGCTACTAATCTGTGTTTTATCATCATTGAAATGATAATTAATTTGAACTGGCATACAAATGTTTTAAATTCTAGTTCTTTTCATTTAATCTTTTACCTCTACTTATGTTTTTTGGGCTTCTACCCAAATGAGTAATCATTCTGTTTTATTAATTTCAGCATGTTTTAATGCTCAAAAGCTGTTACATAAACAAGGAATATGATGATCTTTTTTCACTCTTCTGGATAGAGAAGGAATTAGGAGGTTGGTCTGAACAGTCTGCATTTATTTTGTGTTAGGCTCCCTTTCATTTCATATCATAGATTCATATATGAATGTGATGCACCATTGATTACTACTTGATAAATATATTCACAATATGTCATCAACTCAGATGCATCTCAGCATCATATATATGATGCTTTGAATTTCATTATTGGCATTTTACACTCATTAGTTATACGTGATTGATTTTTGACTGGAGATATCCCAGTAATATTATGGTGAAGAATGAATTTTACTAGTTTTAATGAGGATGCAGATGAATACTAATTTAATAATAAATAGCTAGTGATCATTTAATAAGCGTTTCCAGTAATTCCACAAAAAAAGAGAAAAGATAATGGTGGATAGAGGGTAAATTATAAGTAGTGTAAATGCATCTTTTAATTTTCTAAGCATTAGTAGTTCAATAGTGGCAATGGCAACTAAACAAAAGAACAAAAATAATAGCTCTGAAGAGTCTCATGGGAAGGCATTACAAATATAAGTACAGATGCATTCATTGACATCAGTACAGATTTTTCTGAGGTCTCAAATTGAGTGAAAAATGGTAAGCAGTTTTATCTAAATCAAAGCAAGATGTGCAGGAATCTGTAATGTGTAGAATTATCTAGCATGTCAAACTTTAAACATTAACTTCAGTTTCTTTCTTAGGTCTTCTCAGTAAATCTATTGTCAATAGATCACAGAGGTTTCAGAGACAGATCCTTATTCTTTGTGTTTAGCATAGTCAGGTTTAGAAACACCTCAACAAAACCACCAGTCTTTTGTGTAGGAAGCTTGCACTTAAATAAATTTGTAAGATGTTTTGGTTTCTTTTGAGAACAAGCTGGCTATTTCTCAGATGAGAAATATTCAAGGATGATCTAGTTATCAGATACTCCACACTAGGGAACAACTAATCTAATAGAGCTCATTGTCCAATTCAGCAGTTTTTCTTGTTTATTTTTCTTGTAAATTCTTAAGATTAAAGTTTATCTTCTTTCTAGCAAACACTTGTAAAGCAGATGAGTTTACTAAAGTTAGGAATTAATATAAAAACAGTAATAACGCAGATAGTAGCTCAAAACTTAGACAATGTTATCTAACAATTACATGAAATCTGAGTCTGTTTTAGATGGAAATGGTAATTCACACTACCTGACCTTATAGGTAGTGCTTACTGCTATAGTGTTGTATGTTGACTGTCATTTTGTGATATAGCAAGAACAGCTGCATTTCTGAAGAGCTGCTTAGGTGGTGAATGTTTTGTTTTTCTGGGAATGATTCACCACAGATTTGAGTTTGTTTTTTTTCCATCTTATCTTAAATGTGATGGCTTAGTGTTATACTCTCCAGTGTTACACATTAACTGAATTAATTCAGCAAAGTGACATAATCTTGTCCACATTTATTTAAAAAGATTGTGGAGCAGTAGTTCTCTTAATGATAGAGTATGATAATGATTTGATCTGCTTAAAAACTTCAAAAAAGAAAATTTCTCTGTTTGCAGATGATGAGTATTTCACAACTACCAGTTCTGAAAGAACTTTCACAAGAGCAAGCCAAGTGGATGACTCTAGGCATTTTTTTAAAGTTTTGAGTATACAAACTTAAAACAATTTTCTTTCGTTTGGCTTGAGTCCTTTTGAAAATTCGCATCTGGGATCAGCTGACTGAATGAGATTTCTTTACACAAATATCTATAGAAAATGAATCTCACATTTAAGATTTTGAAGATTTGTCCAGTAGTTGCTACACATCATTTTTTTTAAACCAAGGGCATGGCTTTATTCAGCATTTTCCAGTCTCCTCCCAGAGGCAAGTAAATAAACCTTTCAAGGTCCTAACTGCAGTCTTCACATGGAATTTCTTCATGTCAGTAAGGACTGTACATTGCTAATAGCTGTATATTTTACAGAGAACATGTTATGTTTTCTAAAGCTCTTTATCGGAATCCTATATACTTGTGTCTAGCACAGAAAAGTCTACAAAGCTGAAGTTTTAGAGTGGTTAATTCTCCTTTCATTCTGCTGTTTTTAATATAGTTTTAGACGTACAAGGCCTCCAGGGAGTTCTTCATTCACTGAAATAAATACTTTATGGGGATAATTAAATTTACATTTGTTCAAAAACTTCAGCAGAACAATTGCAGTACTAATGATACATTTCTATTACATGATCTGACTAACAGTGGCAGAAATGTCAGTGCAAATCACCATCATCAGCAACAACAACAAAAAAATCATATAATTTATACACAATTTTTCACTCATCTTTTTAAAATTCCTCTGGGAAAATTTGGAGCTGAATACAGAAACATTTATGGCAAGGTGAAGTTGATCCTACTGCAACTGAGTATTTAGATACAGCTCAATAATGAAGTACTAAAAGAAGATGGTAAATTCCAAATAATGTGAAATTGAATCCAATGCAAGAGAATAAAGCTGGGGAAAAAGCAAAAACAAAACAAAACAAAAAAAAACGGGAGAGGGGAGAGCTTCACAGAAGGCCCCTTTCTGTGATGAAAGGTGAGGGCTGCCACACGCCAGACACAGTAAGTTCCAGCTAGCTCCAGCAGCCCCACTGCAGGGCACAATTGGACCCAACACCGAAAATCCTGTCACCTCAGGGAACTTAAGGAATGTATCACTTGGCACTTAAAACCAGCATGAAAGAATATTCTAAATGTTTAGTCTGAAACACTGACACCTGCTCTCACTGCCCATAGTGGAGCTGAATAACCTTCTGAATTGCCTAGCACCTAAGTGGAACAAAGAAGAATAATTACAAATATTATAAAGTATTTCAAAGCAACACAAACACAAACAAATTAGATTTCACCAGATATTTACTGTTAGTTTCATATTTACTCTATTTGGAATTATTTATACTACTTTCTATTTTGTATGATTTGGGTTTGCATTTGATGTTATAAAGACTTTTGATGAAGGGAAATACTGGGTACTTTAGTAATTATGAGAGGCTTGGTAGCTGGATGTGAAATACATCATGGATATCTATCTGACTTTTTTTTATTCACATTGGAAGTTTCTTGGAAGTTTCTGTCAGCTACTTCAAAGATTGGGATACATTAAGGAGTGGGAATTATTTCAAAAGAAAATGCAAACTCTTGCATAGTTATTTTTCTTAAAGTGCTCTTTGATAGCGATTGAAAGAAAAGTTATCTTCATTTTACAAGTACAAAGTGCAAATGCATCTGTGGCAATGGCCTTTACAGTTCACCCCATGGCATTAGTATACTCAAAATCATATAGAACACTGCATATTAATGGCTGAGTTCATAAGAGGGCCTATATTAATGGTTGCACTTCATTCCTAGGTATCAGTAAGAATACCTACACCTCTTTCAACTTATTGACCATCATTTAAGATACTAAGTATGTTCTTTCTGGTTGTTATTTAGTTTCCTTTGGGGACAAAGAATAGAATAAAATAACTTGAGAATAGCACAAGGTAAGCAGTGAAATCTGTTTTGCTTTGGTCTAAAAGTTTGTTCTTTTGGTATCTGGAAGTAAATGAGTTTCTCTATACTCTGAGGAAACAAAGAATGGTTGTAATTAATGAATGTTATGAGCATTTTCTCATTTGACTTTTTCCTGATATTATATCTACTTGTATATCCAAGGCAGTCTTGAACTCCTGGGAAAAGAGGAAAAGAGAGCAAAACATATGCACGAATTCCATAATCAAGTTCTGAGCCTATTTATTTAAAATTCTTGTTTCTACTACACTTATTATTTTTTTATTATTATTTTGAATCACTCTGAAATCCACATTTATCTTCCTAACCGTTTCAGGCACAACCCGCAGATACAGCTAATTAGAAACCAGTCACTGGTTGGATTTTCCTTCAGTGCTTTCCGCTGATTTGTTTTTGTTTATGATGCATTTTGTTTGCTTCATTTCTGTGATATGCGTTCTTATTTAGCCTTCAGACCATCAAGTTATTGGAGAACCAGTGTGCACGGCATAAATAGAAGTGAGTCCGTCACCCATTCCCAACATTTTGTTTCTTCAGCTGATTGAAATGCTCAATAAATTACTGTGGCTCAAAATGACTGTAAAAGTTAAACACTATTTTTATCTATTCAGCTGTGTTTTAAATACAGCATTGGGATCTATCATTCTGTCATGAAGAGAGGCTCTGGAAGCATTTGACAAATTATAATCTTTCCTCCTTCACATATTCATGAGAAGAAGATTATGCATGCAAGCAATAACTTTACACATTAATTATTGAGTCAAGTATCAGGAAGACCATATCTTCATGAAAGACAATGCACAGAAATACTTCAATTTGAAGCAAAGTTAAAGTTCAAGGGTAAAAATCATGGGGCTTGAGTAAAACAGCTAATTTCCTGTTCTCTATCCCTTATCTATGTTTCAGTCTAGAATATCTATATTATGAAAAGACCCTAAGGAAGAATAGAAGTGAATAGCTGTTCAGGGGCTCATCAATGGTTTCAAGCTTGATTGTACCTTTAACAGGTGGTGTAATCAGATCCATCTCTTAGTGAATCAGTTTTATTTCTTAGCATGATACAATGAGTCAGTAGGGCTGTGACCCTGTAACTTTCTGCACTTTGATATAATGCCTTTACTGGAAAGAATATGAAACCAGCAAGTTGCCTTGCCCAAAACTACACAGACAGTGGGCTTTGACTACATCCATCTCCCTTCTTTATTACCTTCTTGTTTGACTTAATTAATCACTGCTCCTTCTCAGTACATCAAAAGACGATAAGGTGGCCTTTCATTTGCTCATGGCTGTTGGTGACTCATAGTATTAACTCTGCCAAGTAATTGAACTACTTGTAGTTTGGAACCCCTACGTTCATTCTTAGACTATTGGTGCTTCTTTAATGCTAGCACTTATATTGCTTCCTAATATTCTAAAGGAATAATTGATTGAAAGAATTGGTTTGAGAAAGAGAGTGAAAAATGCTTCCATTACCCTTTCATCCACAAATGGTACCACAGAAACAATACTTGGCAGGAGTTAACCCATGGTCTTGAATAATCTTCCAGAGATTAAAAAAAAAAAAAAAAAAAAAAAAAAAAGAGAGAGAGAGAGACACAATGGCCAATTCTTTTCATTTAATAACTTCTGGATATGAATCTTTCCACAGCCTCTTTTCAGATAACATAGACTGGATGTGAGATTAATTTAGTGCAGAATGAAAGATTACTGTTGTCTTTAACAGTCTTGTGATAAAGTCTGCAGACTAGATCTCCTACAGTTTAAAATCACAAGTATTCCATATGTAGTCACTTTAGCTTGTTCTATGTTTTGCATATGATAAACAAAGCAGTTGCAGTTATCTAAATGTGCGTATGTAAGTGAATGAACACAGTAGCAGAGACACTTGGCATTGCTGCATAGTTTGTCACATATATGTTCAGCTATATTATATTCTGCTATGAAAAAGGGCCCAGATAAAGAAATCCTGGATGTGTTACTTGAATGGTTTACTTTTTTTGTTATTTTTGTGGTTTTGAGACTTAATCCTATTATTATCACACTTGTTTTGCCAGAAATTATGTTAGTGCCTCTTAGAACGTACTTTTTTTCCCTCATATCAGAGTTCCTCTCTACAAAGCACAGAAAAGTGTGTTGTTTCAAAGATGTAGATCATTTCATTTTAAAAATTCCAAACATCTCAGGAACTTTTATTGCTAACTTATCTTCAATCCGTTTCATTTGCTTTATAATTAAACTTATTCTCCTTATGGATTGTGCTGTTTGTGGTCATTTTCTGCTAGAATCTCCCTAATAAGTTCTTTACTTAGATTTACATGCAATCTGTTGATCTGCTTTTCAGACTTGTTGCCTTGTTGCATAGCTAAACACTGTATTGCTTTTTGTCATTTTGAAGTTTTTTTAATAACCTTCTGTGGTGGTTGGATTTTATTCCAACCCGTGTACAAAACATCGCCACCACATGCTTACATCTGCCTGCTCAGAAAAGTGCTAATTCTTGAGATTTGCTCTCTCATTCTTTGCCAGAGGAGAGTTTAGTTTTGAAAGGACGAATTGCCTATTTATGTTAGGAGACATTGATAAAGAACTACACCTTTTCCTGGGAGCAGAGAAAGGTAATGCTTGTGGAAGTCTTCACGCTCTAAATTTTTTGCTTTTAAACCACAGAACTGCTCCTGAGAATCTCTCACTGTAGCGTAGATGAGAATTTTCTGTTTTGTTTTGGAGGGAAAGTTCCACTGTGCCTAATTTGGATTTGAGATCTTACTGTAGATCTTTCACTAGAGCTTAAATCAAACTATGAGATATTATTGTCAGTACTGCTGACTGACTCCAAGATAAGGACCCTGATAATTTTACAAACTATTTGATTATTTATTCAAATAAAATAGAAAAATGGGTTGAAATTTCTTGATGGGACATTTAGGAAGATTTATCCTGTCACAGTTTCATTCTAAAACTTGGCTCATTTCTGATGGGACTTTCTACAAACATTCATGTTGGCTAGGTAATACTCTCAATGTGAAGACCAGTTCTGGTAGCCTGAGAATGAAAAGCAGTGTACATCTTTCTGCTTTAATGAATGTCTTTTCACTTCTAGCTGAGGTACTTTCTGAGAACCCCAGACAGCAGAATGAGAAAACTGATGTACTTTAACTACATCTTTTATAGAAAATTTGAAATCAACCATTATTTTAAAGGCAGCTGTCAAAAGAACATTGGTAGGAATCAATTGCAGCTTAATTTGTTGTTTTTCCCAGAAAATCTCAAGAACCTAATTAATCAATCAACTTTTATTATTATTTTTTTTTCCCCTCTCCTACATGGGCGGTATTGCAACCATTTATGTTAAACTTCTGTGATTTTTCTGGGTGATGGAAACGCATGAACATCCTGGTACCACATTAAATCAGAGGAGTGAAAAGACTAGAATGAAGAGAAGACTTTTTTACTATAAGAGTTGCTACACAATGACAGAAATTGCCTAGACATTTTATATAGTCTCCATCCTTGGAGTCATTCAAAACCCAACTAGACACAGTCCTGGTCAACTGCCTCTATTTGTCTTTGCTCTGAGCAGTAGGGTAGGACAAGATGATCTCCGGTGGTGTCTGCTTGCCTGTACTACTGTATCGTCCCTATTGATTACACTGTTATTCGCACCAGCCCATCAGCCCTTCTCATAAGGGCACATAAATCTGTTTCATTTTATGGCATCTCTTAATGGCATTAGTTTCATTTTCTCATTAATTCAAATTAATTAGTTAATTTCATTTAAATATAAGGCATGACAGTCCTGTAGGTGGAGGAGGCAGCAGTGCAAGACATTTAGTCCATCTCTCTTGCATTTTGAGATGGTGTGATTTACTGGTACTAGGCCAATGTCTGACAGTAGAGTCAGTCCTTTATTCTACTGTTAAGGACACGCTAAGACGCATCTTCATCTGCATATCTCTGATTTAAAGAGATGCATTGACATTGCTGTTAATATAGTTTGTGCTCTGTTCTCGTTTTACTTTGTGTAACAAATGCTCTAGAAGGATGCTTATCACTTAGGCAATTAGTAATCCTCTCCCTTGCAGTAGGAAATCCCTGTGACTGGCAAGATAGTATCAGTGGGAGAGGAGAGCTGCATGGTGAGTTTAGAGAGCGGCTCCTTTTGGATTTCGGGTGCTGGAATAGTGTATCTGCTTTTTCCTAGGGCACAGTTCACTTTTGGCCTTTGTGCTGAACAGCAGGGCAATCCTATGCTGAGATATTTGGATTCAAAGGTGTCTTCAAAATGAGGTTATTTTCATTTTAAAAAATCTGTCTGAAGCATAGAAATATACAACAATCTGAGTTCCAGCTGCATTTCCCTAGCTGCCATAGATCATATCTATTCAGAGCTTTGTACGGCCTGTACAGATGTTTAGCACTTAATAAAATTTTCCAGACAAATATTTCATTAGGCATACAGCCTCTTGACATTGCTTAGATTTTGTCCATAGCATCCTCTACAGAAAGTCCTGAGTTTGTGTTTTGTGTGATGTTTGCTGTACAAGAAGTAGATCCAGACATGAAACCTCATTAGCATTGCAGAATGCTCAGGTTGTTAAAGTCTGCTAAAAATCTGTGTGATTGTGTTAATAAATGAATTCTGGATCCTATCTGTTTAGGAAGGCTGTGCAAACTGATCCTGATGTTTGTAGTGGTTTTATTTCTTTTTTATCAGTCTTCTGGATGTTGTACCTCTGTTTAGAAGTGGTAACATTTTTTGTAGTAAGCCTAGAATGTCTTTCAGATGTTGGGTGTATTTCTTGTGTGTATTGTTTTATACGTATTTTAAGCACTATATAAACGATTTACTCTGGAGATAGTTCTCACTTTTTTAGTGGCACTTCTTTGGAAAGCACATTTCATTGTCATTAATTGCAGCTATAAATACAGTGGCAGAGAAGCAGCGAGAGACGAGAGTGATGTTTCCTGTTGTGATTTTTCACACAGGATAGATGAATGAGTCATTCATGCAAGCAGCAGAGCTGATCGTGGGGGTTTCAAGGAAAATATTAAATTCTGTCACTGTGATCTTCTCAGATCCCTGACCCCGTTGGTGACAACCTCAGGCTGCCTGGACCTGCTGCTGTGTCTGCTGGCCCCTTCCCCTTTACAGCCCCTGAAATGTCAACTACTGCTGTGCGAGGCGGCCAGACCAGTGTCTCCAGCAGTGACTAAGATGCACAGAATATCATTGCCGGGCACTGCTTCTCTGGGGAAAGCAGCAAGGGCTAACTGACTTGTCTAATTAATGCTCCATTTCTGTGATTGCATGCGTGCGTATTGCAGAGTTTTGACATGTTTTGCATACTACTGATTCTATAGTATCTGGAGTTGCTGCTGATTTGCAGCTGATGTCTCCACTGCTCTTTTTCCTCTCACAGCTGAGTATCAGTTCCCGCCTGTGTCTGATCCACAATTACCGCCCCCTGTAACTTATGCCTCCCACTTTTTCTCACAGAAAAAAATGAGTTCTGTTGATTATTTTCCTTATTCCTTCCCACTCCCTCAGCACCAATCCTCACTGCCTACCCCTCCAAGAGGGAGAAAATGAAAATAGCAATAAAATTACTAATTCTTCATCAGCAGCCTCTTATTTGCTGCCCTCAGGGTTCTGACATAACTCAGGATCCTGGGGGGAAGGATTAAAGCCCAAGCAGCTGCTGGGACCTTACATCTTCCTACATGGGAATTTAATAGCACAGCTATTCAGTCACAGAGAACTACTCAGAGGAGGTCTGAACATAATTTTCTTATCCACTGTATTAACAGAGAAGAGCCAATCCACTTTTTTAATGAAATAAATGCTGTTCAATCCATTACTACTTGTTAAAAAAGAAGGCCTTTATTGACTTGAAGACAATTTCTGTAGAATTAATTGCTTTTTATTGTTTTTATTAGGCTGGGTAATTTTGAGTACTTTTCTCCAAAACAGTAATAAAAATAAATCCTGCATTCATGCTGTGTTTAAAGCAATTTTGACAGATTTAAACTCACAGTACCAAGCCTACTTTGTTTCTCTAATCAGACATTTATGAGAAGCGTGGAATGCTTCATCTAAACCTCATTTCCAGCTAAAATCAGGTATGACGGAGCTTGCCAAACTCATTGTGTTCAATTTGCTTGGAAGCAATTGTTCTTGGGCTTTTTTCTTATTTGCTAAACAGAACTCTGACACTTCCTGGAAAAGGGCTGGCATGAATTTTTAATAGTCTTTAAAAATCCAGAGAGCAAACATGGCTTTAGTATTAATTCATGCAGTGCTAAAATCAGAGATGGCACCCTAGTGCTGGAATAAAATTTCCCACACTGGGATTTACCTCCTGTCTGCTCTCTTATATTGTTTTAATCCTGCTTACTGAAAGCCCAGAACAACAAAGGTCACTTCACACTTGCACAAAGCTGCCTGGTTGGTCTCCAGCACTTGCTGTGGAAATGCAGCTCAACACTGGGTCTAGGAGCTGGATTCTGCTGCTGTTGCAGGATGCACTTGTTGTCAGGACTCAACAGCAGCCACAAGTGCCTTCTGCCTTGAGCAAGGTCCGCAAGGCTGGTGGAATGATCGGTGCCAAGCTCCTGTCAGCCACTACTGCATGAAAACTAAGTCTGCAGGTTCCCACAGGGGTGGGAAAGCTTTCACAATAGCATGAGAGCTCCTGTCAGCTGCTAAAAATATCTTGCATCTGGAAGAGGTAGTTTTCTTCACGTTGTCTTCATCCATCTTGAGATATTTTTTGCAGAATTTTCCTTCTGGCAAGGAAAAGAGATCTTTGTTTTCCCCCCTAACATCACTTTGCACGCTGACTGTTTCTCTGGGTGCTGTGGTCTTGGGTTCTATCATCCTGCTCCCTGAAAATAGGGAGTTGGGCTGCCAGTGATTTGGCTCAAATGAGATTGTACCTTGTGGAATCTTCGGTGAAACTCAGAAGGTGCAATCATATACTTTGATCCCTGATATCTTTTCTAATTATAAAGAAAATATATAGGAATGGTTGTTTTTACTGAAGAAAGCTTGATCGAATACCCAAGTGGAAACACTTTTCTCCAGGTCAGTACACACTCTCCAGCTGTGCCACCATGCCTTCTCACTGCTGTGGCACCATTCAGCCCTTATGAGCCATGGGACTTCAGACATGATATAATGCTTCTATGGAAAAGGAGAGGTGGCCACAGCAGTAATACCAAAACTGTTTCTAGGCAGTAAAGTTCAACTGGCAAAGTTCTGGACAATGGTGGTGCAGGAAGTAGTATTTATTTCCCTAGACTGAGCAGTCTGTATAATAATATTTATTATATTTTCCATAGAAAAAGATTTTTTATCTGGACAGGAGTTAAATTGCTTTGAGAAGAACACATAGCTTATTTTCTTTCTTCACACCGCTGTTTGTGCTAGCTGTTGTCCATAGTTCTCTCTTAATGTCACTTCTATTCGGCAGTTTGGAAAAATTTTCCTGCAGGCACCTGTATTTCCACTCTCTGAAGCATATTCCTAAAAACTACTCACATCCTTTTTCTACTTTTTCATACCCATCCATTTTTGAAATTAATCTATTTTATCCTACTGAGTGTTAGCCACAGGTTTTCTCTCTTCCTTTGTTTTTATTTTCGGCAGATCATCTCACTTTGCTTTTATACTATCTCCCATTTATTCTTCCTGAGCTCCAATACTCATCTTCCTCCATTTTCTGTTCCTCATTTGCAGATGTCTTTGTTCTTTCTTCCTTCCATTTCATATCTTCCTTTATTCATTTTCAGGGTGTTTGGAGCACTTCAAACTTATTTTTAATCCACTTTCTTCTCTGCTATCGGTTGTCTTCTTTTTTCTTAATTTCTGGCCATATGTCTCTTATTGGGCTCATCTAGCGATGTTATGTCAAAGGTTTCTTGTTTATGGGGTTTACCAAGCTGTAAGTGCATCCTAACTTGCCTCTTCTTCCATACCTTTCCGTCTCAGTCTCCTCTTTTCTGCATCCAAATTTTGATTTCATCTTCAGCTGTGGCTTTAAACTTGGGATCTTTTATTTTGTGTAATTTGTTAGATTACACTTTCTATATATACATGCTCTAGAATGAGCTTACCAAAATATTTCAAGTCACTGTAATGCTCTTCTCTTTGTGTCCCATTTTCCTTCACTTTGGCAACTATTTAGTTAAGTTTTCCTTCTCCTACTCTTAATAGCAAGAGCAATAAACTCCTAGCAATATCTCCCACCTTTTAACTCAGGTGGAATCTGCACTGTGTTTGCATTCTAGACTTGTTAGTGGCTGTTTTATCAGTGAGCTTTTGTTATGGCTTCAAAGTAACCAAATGGGCTCTTATAGGGTTTATTTCACAAGCTTACATTATCTGAAGAGCTAAGTTCTTTATTCCTTGTCCTCTGGAGAGCTTTGCTCCAAAGGAGCTGAGAACTGCTCCTACATAGCTGGAATGGAAGAGCCTCATCTACCTTCAGATTTCTGTAATAACGACTACTGTCTCTGTGAACACTATTTTCCATGTATTTATTAGAGAGGAAAAGGTCATTTTAACCTGCTATTTGTGGGACTTGTTTAGACATTTATTTCAGAATGAGATTAACTCTGATGTAAAATTTTCAGTTTATGAACTCAAGAGTGCTTGGATGCCTTGAGATACAGAAATAAGTGATGCAGAATCCCATCATTTGCAGCCATGTCTTCCTTTGGCATTTTTGTTCACCACAGCCCATATTTATTAATATTTCATATATATGTAAATAAATACGAACAAATATTTTAATACACACTATCCACAAAAGTATTAACATTCTTGGCTACTTGAAAAGGATTCAGTAGGCTGAGTCTTGATTATTTCCTCTCTGAGTACTGACAAGAATGTAAGATGTAACATGCTTAACATGGGTTTTAGAGTCCAAACTATCTGAGGGGAGAAAAGACAGAAAAATTGCTACAGCGGTTGGCTTTGATGTACTTTTTCTGTATCCAGGAAGATAAAACTGCTCACTCAAATGCCTAGGTTCAGATCTTTTTTTCTTAGCTGTTCTATAGCTTAGCTTATATATTTTGCTATAAACTATTGCAGTGAACACTGCTTTTTTCCTTGAAAGCATTGCTTTTTCAGTTGACAGTCGCATTTTGATAAAATTTTCAGTATTTAATCAAGCAATTGGTCTGAGAAAGCACTCTTTGCATTGTCATATATGCTTTTGTGATGACCAAGGACACTGAAAAAGTAGCATTTTGCATAATATCTAAACTTATTTCCAAAATAGAAAGGGATAGATGTTTTCAATTTAGCACAGAATTCCCTACAATACTTTTAGGCTTTACCGTCTTAACATTTTAATCAGTTGTAGAAGATCCTCTTACTCTGATTTATATAAGAGACTTCAGCTTTCCTATTTTTGTTCCATTTGACTTCAAAATGTTTCAAAGGCTTTAAAAAAGTAGCTTTTTCTTTTTCTTATTTTTATACTATATTTTTCAATGTATAATTTCTAAACAGTAACTTTTAAAGAAGTAAAAGATTAGTCATATCCTTAAAAAAAAAACCAGACTCAATATGTAATATCAAACATACTGCTGGCATCTTATTTGACCTTGTCTTCACAAAACTCTCTTGTTGAAACTTTGAAGGGACCCATAATGTCTCATTTGGTCATGGCTCCATGCTTACCAGAACTCAAAAAGTGTTTAGACAATGCTCTCAAACATATGGTCTGAGTTTTGGAAGGTCCAATGTAGCCAGGAGTTGGACTCAATAATCCTTATGAGTTCCTTCCAACTCAGGACATTTTATGATTATATGATTTTATGTGTTTTGAATTCTCCATCTGGTGAAGGGCTTTTCATGTTTTCTGGGAAAATGTTAAACTCTTTCTTCTCTCTTCCTTCCTCTTTAGAGTGAGGAAATAAAGGAGGAATTGCAAGTGACAAAAACCTTCCTTAGCACTATCAAAAGTTTATATTGTGCAATAGTATAGCATTCCCCTGGCTGACTTGACAAATACTTTCTTGGTCCTTTGTTCCCATTCATTTTCAAGTATCTCTTGTTCATCAGTGGCATTTCCTCCTTTTCTGTCCAGTGGGTGATGACTGGGGCTACTCCACACTCTTTCTAGCTGACAGCTGGATTCAGTAGGTTGTCCTTATGATAGCAAACTTGGAACAGTTCCACCAAAAGCAGAAATGTTGGCAGAAGCATACATCTTAGTTAGTGACTACAACCCTTCAAGAAATTCTGGGTGTACTGTGAGCTGTAAACCTGATTTCTTGCTCTACGAACTAGCATCAATATTAACATGTAGGTGAATGATTTAGTCTTAGAATATTTTCATCAGTTGCTTGTGTTGCCAAAGTAAATAAAACAAAATTAAATACAACTACTGTTGTATTTGTTAGGAAGGCCTGGAGACTGATCACATTTCCACTGAGGTAGATACTGCAGAAAGAGTGCAGCCTCACTGGCAGACTTTAATTGCTTGTTGCATGTGTTTCAACTAGCTTGAAAACTTCTAACTGCCTTTAAATGCTGGGGTTTGCTAATGTTTCCAAAAAGGAGGTGATTATAAGTATGTAAAGCTCATAATTACACCTGTTCTCTCTAACCCAGTTTTAACAGACAGTGTCCTGCCCTTGTGTAATCACAGGCCAATATCAAGGCAAATGAGATATCAAAGGGCATAGTTTTCAAGAACTTTAAGCAAGTATACCTGTAGTGTGATAGGTAATGTACCTAGTAAGTCTTCTTTGATAACTCTAGGCTCACTGTTTTATTATTCCATGTACTCTTCCTGAAATACCCGGGCTCAGGAAAACCTGCAATGATAAATTTACTCCTACTAGTTAAAATCAGAAAGACTGGGAGGTTTTCTGCAGATAAAGTTTGTATTTTGAAAGATGTTAAAATATTGCCCTTAATTCCCTCATTATAGATTGCATATTTTTCTCTAAGCCAATCTTTTTGGGCACTGGGATGAAGTGTTATTTCACAGATTTCATTATCACACTTAGGACAAAGATATTCAGAGCCATAAGGCAGTGTCTTCACAACAGATAAAATAGAAAGCCTTGTAACAAGAGGCTAGTGCACAATCTGGCCGGCTGGCAACAAAAAGGACAAATTTGTTTACGAGTGGTAGGCAAGAGCATTTTGACTTGGAACAACTTGGTAGATGATGCAGTTGCTAGGTAATGTCTTTCATTTCTAGCAAATGTCTTGAGGTGAAAGCTAATCAATAAGGTAGATACAATGTGATGTCATTTGTTGCCATGGTTTCTGAACTTAGCAGTCTGTTATCTGCAAATAATATTGATGGTTGCTATGCAGTTGAATCTCTTTATATTGTTGTTTTGCGATTATACAGCTCTTTAGTCTTGGCTAAAGCTTCAAAGAACAGCGTGTCTAGGAGTTTAAACACTATAATAGATAGGCTTGTATTACAACCCTAAAATATCTTGAAATTTACTATCTAATAAACAACAGGCATCAGCAGGAAGTGAACAAGTTTAACATTTTGGTGATTAAACTTCCACAAAGCAGTTGACATTTTCTAGTAAATTAATCTGCAAATTAAATATCTCTGTGGAATTAGTGTTATGACTCATTACATGGCAGAACATGTAAAAAGGTGGTAAGCATTCAGTCCTCTCGATGATAAGGCAGTCAAATGTCTAAAGCTACAGATGGCTCAAAAGCCATCATAGCTTCTTGAACAATGTTCCTATATTTCATATATCTTTTACCATTAGGTTGTGGATCTTCATTAAGTTTGGAGTTTGCTAGAAAACATTTTATAGCAACTTATGTGAATTATCAGACAACTGGGCAGGCTGAAAGGAAAATGAGTCCTATTTTTTCTGATTGTTGCCAAGGTAAAGGAAAAGCATTTTCAAGCCAGGTCCTTTAAATCAAATGCAATATTTTACTTTTCTTTTTCTGTAGAGATGTTAGTTTTAGTGGAATGCTGTGTCCTTTTCTTGATTTATTGGCATCATTTTAGAGTAGTTTTTTTGATGGTTTGAGTTATTGAAAGCATTTTGCAGAGAAAGAGTGGACAGATGAAAAAGCAGAGATCAGTTGTACAAGCTACAGAGCATGATCTAAAAGCCGAAGTGCTTTGTAGAAGGAGAAAATGCATAGTACCCATTGGTGAAGCATTTTTAAGGAAGGGATGGTCCACTGGACTATGTGGAAAGAGAAGAATATTGACTGAAAACCAGAAAAGAAAGAGGTTGATGGAAAAAAGGAACTGATTTGTTGGAGAGAGAAGTATGAGGGGAAGGAAGGATAGGAAAAATCAGGTTATATTTTGCTGAATATTACAGCTTTGGGCTGACATTTTCCATACTGTTTCCCTCCCCTCCCCCCCGCCCTTCCCCAACTAATTCCTCCTCCTCTTCCATCTCCACTGCCTTAACAACACATTTCTTAAGAAAGTACTTTGCCACCTTCTATCTTGTCTTCTTCACACATCTCTCCACTGTGTGGTGACACTGACTATCACATCTCTTTCAAACACAGAAGTAATTGCCTTCATAATCCTACTCGTCCCCTTAATATAGGGAGTGAATTTTCAAGGGCAGGAGAGCAAAGTAAGATGTCACTGGGAGAAGCAAGGCATTTGTTCTAAAATCCTGCTCATGCAAAGTGGGCAGGAGTGTTGTGGATGACTCCTCTCCTGGAGCTCCACTAGAAACTCCCTGTTGGCAGCACAGGAACACAATAGCAACCTTCAGGAATGGTGTCCTCAAAGCACTCCAAAGGAGAAGAGGCAGATGGAGGAGACATGCTTCTTGATGATTATAACAGATGTCAACAAGTTAACATTCTGAAAAGGAACCTAGCAGCACAGCAGTGCTTCTTACCCTAATGTTTAAAGAGAGAGAGGAAGAAGGATAAAATAAAAAGCAAATCAACTTGAAAAAGAAGAAACAAATCAGCAGGGCTGATCAGCTAGAGCTGTAAAAGACTATCTGATGCTAAATCTGTAAAGTGCTGCTGCTGAGTGGATTTGTCTAATGAAGTATTCACTATTAGACTGTCACAAAGGAAGAACATTTACTTCAGATGCCATATGCCAACTGTGCAATTAGGTTTCTAGTTATACATACTGCTTGTACTAAAGCAGGGGGCAAGCCTCAGCCATTAGCAATTGCAATTGTGTAATGCTTCCTTTTGCAGTTCTGGATATTCTGTTGCTTACACTGCCATGAAGTTTTTGTTGTTTGGGATAAAATGCTCCTGTTCTTTTATTTCCTCAGAGTATTTGTCTTCGAGATATTTCTTCCTGTGTATTTCCCTTCTCCATAAGAAAAACTAAAATGTCAGACCTTTTTTTAGTACACTTTCACATAATAAAGCAACTCAATTTTAAAATAGATTAAAAGATAAAACATTCTCTGTCTTACAAAGAAAGAATAAACTCAACGCACCGCATATTTTATGATATGAGGTACAGGCTGGTACTTTGTACCAGTGAGCAGTCTCTTAAAACATGCATGTAAATAGTGGAATGACTGTGGCGGTTTATGAATTTTTGCAAATCCTGATCCCCATAGTCACTGAAGGAAAATGAATGTAGGTGAGCTGCAGACAAGGAACTTAAAATAATCTTTTCCAATGTAAAAGGTAAGAAAACCTGTATACAGAGAAGACCCTAGAGTCACCATGGCACTCTGTATAGTACTCCTTGCATAGCAAATGCACTGTCCTAGCACTTATGTAGTGGGACTTTGATGTTTCATGTAGAAGTGAATGGCCCAGTGTCACTAAGCTCAGTTTTGGAGTAGGTTTTCCAAGCATGTTTCATCCCTTCAGATAAAAATAAGGGCCAGCATTTAGTGAAAGAATCCTGGCCTTGGAGACTGCATGCAAAGGGAGATAATGCATTCTGGAACAAGAACACATCAGTTGTAGATACAAGACTTCTAAAAGTGTGTTGCAGCAATCTGATGTAGTTAGTTTACTCTATTTGCTTCAGACCCTTGAATACTGCTGAATGTAATACCTAATGCAGTTTCAGCAGTTGAATACTGACTATTTAGGCAAAGGAAACTCTCAGATTGTGCTGCTAGTAGTTCATGTCAGTGTTCCGAATTCATAATGTGAAAAGTACTTCACAAATACCAAGTCTGGAAACTTGGCTTTGGATTTATTAAAGCAATTTTCATTTTATTATATGTCGGCATGATTCAGCTGAGCTCATCTCTGGAGCTTTTATAACTTTAGCTGAGGTCTTGGGTCAGTCATGCTGCAAATAACCTCTTTTTATGAGTAGACGTGAGACATGTGTTTGTTTTTCTGTCTATTGATTTAGAAACAGTAGGTTACCTACCCAAATCTGAACAAGTAGTTCTTACAATAGTTGCAGCACAGTTCTTCTTGTCTATAAGAAGTCAAATGTGCATTTTAATGACTCAAATGATTCAGTGATTTACTGCAGAAAGAAAGTACTTGTTATTTGAATCTTGTGAGGAAAAAACAATTCGCAGAAAATCTCCACAAATAAAGTTCCCCAGGTCTCCACCACCCTAATGGAGCAATCCTGTACACAATAAAGAAAGCAATCCTGATTCTTATAGCTTCTGTTGCAGTATCAAAGCATCAGTATTGCAGCCTGATATGTCAAATGCCAGGAGGCTGTTGTACAAGATGCCATCTGCTGGGCTCCATTTTGCACAAAAATGGGGTGCTAGGGCAATGCACTGCTAATGCATCTCCAGCACAACTCCACTCCTGCCTGGGGTGTACCAACATTAGCACTTGTTATGTATATACTTGTTGTATACATGCTGTCATGGTGAGCAGCACAGTGCACCTTCCTCACTCTGCAGCTAGAGCTGAACACTCATTATAGAGGACAAGCTGCATTTAGAATTCTGATGTTCTTCATTTCTGGGAGGGGAAGAGGGAAGTAGGCCTTCAATGCAGAAAGGAGTTTTCAAGTCTAGCAGGAAAATTGTTTCTTCATGTAAGTGTTGAATCCTTTTTGCAAGCTGTTGCATCAAAATTATGGTAGCCCAACTAGCTGCTTTGTCACAATTTTCAGGTATGTTGAAGCATTTGAGACAAACAGAATTGTACTCACATTTATCTTTTTTAGAAGAGGAAAACTTTTCTTACCCCCCAGGCTTCCCCCCAGTATTACCACAGAATTGCAGGTGATGTTGCTCAAATATAACCTGTAGAGCATTGCTCCTGCCCATCCAAAATCCTTGCCAGAAATAATCCCCAAGTTTTTATATTTTGTGCAAACTCAATGTTTAAGGAGGCTGTAAGGATACTTTTCCACATATTAAAGATGTTTCTAAATATGTCCTTTATCTGGTACCTCAGAAATAATTGTTTAGGTCCAGGAATTATCAACATTTTAAAAGCTGTGGATACCTTCAAGTATAATGCAGTGCTGTTATTTTCCAGGCAGAACAATATTTTTATGCAAACAGTTATTTTTGTTTATGAAAAGCCATTCAAGGTGTGAGAAGCCATTGCAAGACACCTGGGGAATTGGAGATGCCAACGTGTCCGTTGTCTTCAACTGGAGTTTATACATTTCTCCACATTGTATAAACTCACCCAAATTAAACTTGCTCTTAAAGCTTCAGACTGAGTAGAGTACGAGATTTTCCGCCTCATTTTTGGCACGTGCTGCATATTTTAACTCATTCATTCTCTTTACCAGTCTCTTTTGCCTCCCTTCCTTTTCTTTTGCCAAAGCTGCAACATCCTATGTGTTACTTCCTAAAGTCAAATCTGCTTTCCTCTACCCAGCATATCTCTCAACATGGATTAATTTGTGCTAATCTCCTCATCTACCATCACTGGTTTGCCATTTCTGAACGTTATTTCAGATCATCTGCTCCCATCCAGCATGAAGTGAGTTCTGGCAGCAGAAAGACACAGAAGCTTTGCTGAATGTTCTCATTGCCTGAGATTGCTTGATAGCAAAGTAATTGCAATTTCTGATAGGAAACGTTTTCAGACGTTAAACCTAGAACAGCCACAGGGCAGAAAAGTTCTTCCTGAAAGCACATTCCCTTCTGTTTATCACTGATGTGAAACAGCATCCTTCCCATGTGCTGATGAACCTGATTGGCTTTTACTGCAATCTCAGCTTGGGCTGAAAGATAGTGTGGTTTCATACTGTATTACTTATACTTATAAAAACAACAACAAAAAAAAGCAATCTGAATAAAAAATCCAAACAACTTATTTTCAGTGAGATTAAAAATTAGCACTACGTACAGAAAAATCATTTATATTTTATAGTTATGGGCAGGAAAGGACAGTGAATTTTTTTTTTTATATTCATATATTATATTTTAATGTTGAAAGCTAAGCTTTCGCACTGTCTTCCTGATACTTTTGCTGTAAATAACAGGGTAAAGGTATTTCATTACACAAATTATATACTTATAACACAGTGTTTTAAAATGTAAATTACCTGTACAAAAGAGTACAACTGACTGTTGTTCAGTCCATATAAGAAACTGCCAATTGGTTTGAATGTACGCAGCTAATGGTCATAGCAATTTGCATGGCAGAAGATGTAATCTTTAAGTCTGGGCACCATTTACTTTAGCTATGCATTCAGAAATGATGGGCAAATAAAAAACAACAGAACAAAACACAAAAATAATGATAAGAAATTGTGAGTAAAATCAAAAGCTAAGCAGTCACAGCCCATTTTTTTTTAATTCCAGAGTAAGTTATCTAACACACTTAAGTGTTTTAATGAGATGTGGCAGTCAAATTCCCTTTAGAAACAAAGAAAACCCTGAGCCTTTTTTTCTTTTCAGTCTTCAATAACAACTATAAGTAATAAATTAATACTTTTATTGACATCAGTGGGAGAAAAGAGTGCAAGTAAATATGAAGACTGTGGACAAATAAATGTCTTTTATAATTACTCTATTTTTAGAATCCTGCATTGTAATAAGCATAGCTTTTTTGATGCTAATAGCATAACATCCCTCAGAAACCGTCCTTCTTCTGAAGTCATCAGATGATGACATTTACTGCCTCTGTTGAGTGAGAAGAACACTCGCTCTTATATGTTGGAGGTAAACTTGTGTCTCTTTACTATTAAGGCATAGCTCTGGCTCTGCTAGTTGAATAGATGCCAGATATTATAGTCCTCATGTGTTTGATTGTTTCTGTATGCCTCGGAATTTAAAGAGAATTTAGGATGTGTTTGGCAGTAGCTTTCCCTCTATAATCAGGTTGCTATGGGAAACCTATTATTCCAGACAAAGAAAGGGTATGTTTAGTGAAGTGCTGATCCCTCTTCAAGTATAATGTGAGCTTCAAATTACTTTTGAACGACTGAATTTCTATAGTAAGTGTTTTATCACAGTAACTAAGAGAATAATGGTACAGAATAAGGTGTGGCTTTTGCTAATTCTATAGCAACATATTTGATGAAGTAGCACTATGATTGGACCAGGTTTACTCTGAATCAAACACCTTATCCTACTTTTCCTGGGGAAGAAAATGAAATGTATTGTTCCAGAATGTTAATAACTATTGCATTTACCTATATGGTGATAAACAAAGTCTTTGGAATTTATATTTACTCCATCCTATGTAGTTAGTTGTTCAGAAGCAAAATGGATTTTTATCCTTTGTGATATTACCTCCACAGAGTGAGCCCACCTGATATAACCTAATGAAAATTGCACATTTTTAAAGGTAAAATATGCTTTTTAAGTCACTTCAAAGTTACAGTTATTCACTGCCACCACTAAATCCGCATCTCATGTTTCCAGTGCTGATTTTGCCACATTTAGAAAGAGAAGGAGTGATGAAGTAATAATCTGACTGTCACTTTCAGCAGTGTACTAAGCTGCTATGGATGTATCTTTGAGTATTTCAAAAGAAACAGCTCAGAGAAATCCTTTTCCAGAGCACTGACTGAATAAAGTTGCTGTCTGTTTTCAAGACACATTTGCATTTAGATCAGATAATGTAAAGCAGACACTGGGTTTAGCGGGGATCTAGCCAAAAGCAAACGTGAGGAACAGGAATAAATAAAGGAACATGAGCTGTTTGAATGTTGGTGTTTCATTCATTAGCTAGTATGACAAGAATAAGAAGATCAAAGCCCCCTTTCTTCTTGATTTTGCAAAGCCAAGCTGAGCTTGCATTTCTTAAATGCAAAAAACACCCTGTCTGCTTGAAGATGGGATATTCCTCAGTCTTTCCCTGATAGAACTGTTTCACATGAACTAAAATAAATAAATATCAATTGCAGCAGGGACTGTAAGGAACTGTTTCTATTCCTAACACCAGGCTTGCTTATTAATTTACACATTCCAGGAGGCATTTCTTAATTACAGAATATGTGAGAGCCTCATTACAGAGCCTTCCTTTGCTTATCCCTCTGGAGGATTTTCCATCTCTGCTGACTCCTCTTTTCAAGGCAAATTGTTCAAATGCATTTTATTGTCCTTCAGGCATCCTCCTTACTATACTGTTAGCTGGCCTGGATGCCAGTTTTAAAGATGGTTCTTTTGTATATTTTCATAGATTTTCCACAACAGGTAGGTCCTGTTCATCTAGTGGGTACCTATTTGCCTAAGGGTGATTGCCTCTGCTTTGGGAAACTGGGGGATGTGATGGTGAAGAAGCTGGTATGTCTTGGATGGATGGATAGCAAGAAACTGTGAAATCCCCAAAATGTAACAAGGTGGACATATCAAAAGTCTTTAAGTCTTTTCTTTTCTTTTCTTTTCTTTTCTTTTCTTTTCTTTTCTTTTCTTTTCTTTTCTTTTCTTTTCTTTTCTTTTTA